>NW_026022791.1:88904-125483 GCF_019186545.1 Solanum stenotomum | reverse complement strand
TTTTGGTTTAGGTAAATTGGGTATTTCATTAAATTTAACAAAAGATAACTAAAATCTTTTAAGTTTTGAGACAGTATGTACCTCGTCTCGGAGGCTACTGGACAGCTCTGTACTCGTTGCAATATGATCAATTCCCTAAATGAAGGATTCTTTAGTAAATTCATCATATTAAATCAAATTTGTTAGAGTTGGATAATTGGATCAGATCAGATCGTGATTTATTGCCATGTGAATTGAGAAAGAAAAAAAAAGTTCATGTAGACTAAATAAGATGACATGCCATATTTTATTGATCAACTATTGATAGAATGATTATCAATGCTACCAATGATTGTTGCGACAAACTAATTTAAGAAACCATTGAGAAATTACCTTTCAATAGTGGTCGGAGGAGGTTGGCTATGTGATCGCCACAACTTGCCACTGCTCGCTGGAAGGTGGCTCTGTGATCGACACAGCCTGTCAGTGCTCGCTTCAATTGTTAGCTCTGTGATTCTAACAACATCCCTGTAAAATAAATGACGAGAGTTAGACAAGAAGAACCTTTGTGAGATTACATATTATGGAAGAAGGAGAAAGTTCTATTCTGCTTATTTTATTTTTAAAAAGTTGAAGAGTATTACGAAGGGTTCTTTTATAAGAATTTAGTCCCATGCTAATGTTAAATAAACACCTACTGATTAATTATAACCCCTCATTTATGATCTCCTCTTCTTGAATAATGACTGTCAATATGTCATTATCTTCACATCTAAATCCTCCTACGTATCATCCTGGTAAGTTACAAATTATACCTTCTGCTTTAATTTATTGTTGATGGCCAATATTGACATCCACTTTTTCTCTTGTTAGAGTAATTAAACTACCTCTTGCCTATCTTGAATGGGCAAACGCCCACATGTTTAAATTGCGCATCAACTACCTGCGGCGAAAGCAAGCCGAACAGAAAGCCTACCTTCGTACCAGAATGCTTCAAGATCCATCGGGAAATGAGTAATGATTTCAGAACTAACGCTTAATATATTATGAATATCTAGCACATATTTGCTTCAACTCATGTTTGATGCTTCAGATTCAATTTGAATAGTGAACAACTCTTCAAATAAAATATGGTGAAGTGAGAAGAAAACTTGGATTGCCAACTCTTACACTGCTGCCAAAGTCCATCAATTCATAAAACATTGTCACTTTATTGGTCTTTATTTTGTACTTTTATTCACTGTCCGTACCAGTAAGCTTTTTTCATTAGATTTTTTCTTATGTTTTGTGATGTGTGTTTTTCTTTTTTTTAAACTAATAGCTTTTCTCTTAGATGACTAGCTAGAAAGATGATGATGATGCTATCGAACTCAGAGATGGTAGTGGCTAGTCGGAGAAAACCAATGTGGAAGAAGAGTCTAAAAGCTATTCTAAAGCTAGCTGCAATGAAGCCAACCCTAGGGGTCAATGATGCAACTGTTAAGAAGAGCAAAAATATACTATTTGTCATCTAAAAACCAGTTGTTTTCAAGGGCCCAAATTCAGATACAAATTTCATAATTGGTGAAGCAAATATTGAGGAGTTAAAGATCACAATTGCAGTCTCAAGTAGCAGAGCAGTTTAAGGCTCCTAATAGGAGCAACGCTATATCGTAACTAGAGCCATCGACTGTGACTCAAGATAATGAGGATGTAGATAAGACTGGCGTAAAAATATAGAGCTGGTGATGAATTTCAACTAGGAGTTTCCAGATCCCAAGCTGCCAAAGCCACATATGGCGTTATAGTTTCCACTATCATGAAGCTTACAAACTAGCTAGGATGCTATTCGAATCTTTTGAGCAGTGAAATAATATGTCATTTGCACTCTGAATAGTTTTTAGCTTCAAAAGTATTATCCTTCATTTTTTTACAAAAATAAAAAAATAATCCATTTCACCTCAAGCTATAATAGCTTGGAGGCATATTAACTCCGATTGTAACGCCTAATGGGTTCCTCCAATTAAAACACCACTTTTAAAAAGGGAATGGATTCTTCTCCCTTAACTAAACAAAACTCCAATACTCCTCCAACTCCACCACTCCCTCTCGACCCTACAGATGCATCCTCCGTGGACACTGATCAGAGCACCTTCAACCCCTCCATCCAGACGGACAGAACCTCCTTTAAAAATATCCTTATTACTCCCGTCCCCTTCCCCAAGCAAATCCAGATATCGAGATGTTCAGCCCACCCGAGGCGACTACAGAGTCCCAGTTTGAAGCAAACAATGGGGATAAAAAAAAACCAAGTTACTCAAGAGACAGAGGGGGAAGTATTACATAGCTCACTCCTTTGCACTATTCTCATTCTCTCCTAATTTCATCCACGACTAGATACAATTTTTGGTTCAGATAAATTGGATATTTCATTAAATTTCACAAAAAATAACTAAAATCTTTAAGTTTTGAGAAAGTTTGTACCTTGTCTCGGAGGCCACCGGAGTACTCTGTACTCGTTGTAATATGATCAATTCCCTAAATGAAGGAATCTTTAGTTAATTCATCATATTAACTCAAATCTTTACTACAAACATGATTATCATTGAATAGGGTTGATTTGGGTTATTAGTTAGAGTTGGATAATTGGATCGGATCAGATCGTGATTTATTACCAAGTGAACTGAGAAAGAAAATAAAAATTCATGTAGACTAAATAATATGACATGCCATATTTTATTGATCAAATATTGATAGAATAATTATCAATGCTACCAATGATTGGTGTGGCCAAACTAATTTAAGAAACCATTGAGAAATTACCTCTCAATAGTGGTCGGTGGAGGTTGGCTATGTGATCGCCACAACTTGCCACTGCTCGCTGGAAGGTGGCTCTGTGATCGACACAGCCTGTCTGTGCTCGCTTCATTTGTTAGCTCTGTGACTCTAACAACATCTCTGCAAAATAGATGACGAGAGTTAGACAAAAAGAACCTTTGTGAGATTACATATTATGGAAGCAGGAGAAAGTTCTATTCTGCTTATTTTATTTTTAAAAAAGTTGAAGAGTATTACGATTTAGTCCCATGCTAATGTTAATTGAACTCCTGTTGATCAATTATAACCCCTCATTTATGATCTCCTCTTCTTGAGGAATGAGTGTCAATATGTCATTATCTTCACATCTAAATCCTCCTACTTATCATCCTGGTAAGTTACAAATTATACCTTCTGTTTTAATTTATTGTTGATGGCCACCATTGACATCGTCTTTTTCTGTAGTTAAATTAATTAAACTACCTCCTGCCTATCTCGAATGGGCAAACGTCCTCACGTTTAAATTGCACATCAACTACCTGCGGCGAAAGCAAGCCGAACAGAAAGCCTACCTTCGTACCAGAATGCTTCAAGATCCATCGGACAATGAGTAATGATTTCAGAACTAATGCTAAATATATTATGAATTTCCCACACATAGTTGCTTCAACTCATGTTTGATGCTTCAGATTCATTTTGAATAGTGAACAACTCTTCAGATAAAATATGGTGCTAACGAACTCACCCATCCCTCCCCCTAGCAGATCCAGCTATCGAGATGGTCTGCCCACCCGAGGCAACTACAGAGTCCCAGTTTGAAGCCAACACTGGGGATTAAAAAAACCAAGTTACTCAAGAGACAGGGGTACTGCATTACACTGTCGAAGTTGGAAAAGGAAAGAATATACAATCCATGGTGCTTCTCCATTATCATTAAACTATTGGGGAACAAAATGAATCTCGAATACTTTAGGCGAAAGCTCTCCCTCCTTTGGAGACCCAGTGAAGAACTAATCGTCATTGATCTGGGACACGATTACTTCATCGTAAAATTCTTAAAGGAAGAAAACATGATCAAAACTCTCAAAATTGGCCTTGGTTTGTAAATGGATTCTTCCTCTGTGTCAAAAAATGGCACCCCAACTTCGTTGCCTCGAAGGCCAATAAAACAACATCTGTGATCTGGATTCGCTTATTAGAAATACCCACTGAATATTACGACCACGGGATTCTCGCAATGATCGGGAATAAGTTAGGAAGATTAGTCAAAACGGACGTGTGTAGCCTCGACGTTAAGAGGAAGATATGCATGTATATGTATCGAAGTTCCGCTGGGATCCCCAGTCAAAAAACATATATTCATAGGACAACTTAAACAAAAAATATTGTATGAATTTAAGGAGCTGACGTACTATGTGTTTCTTGTGGAAGGTTGGGGCACTTAATACAATCATACCCATCCTATACTCACCCAAACCAGCACCTTCACTCCCAGAAAGAAAACACTGCTACTACAACTCCTACCAATAGCTCAAAAACTACAGATAATGACTGGAAAATTGTAACCTTTAAGGGAAGCAAGAAAACCATCCGACCAACCGCTAAATCAGTTAAGGTAAGTCAAGTTCCTCAAACTAATGATGCAGATGGTGAGAGCTTCAATGTCAACATTATTCATGCAGCTACGGTAAGTTCCTAGACTCTTAACTCTTTAAATATGCCGGGAAGAACCAGCCAACCTCTTCGACAACAATAAAATCCACCCAAGACACCATGACTCACAGTAATAACGATGATAACGCCGGGGAAAAAAATAATAAAGATAATGTCGGTGGCGCCATCGCCTCAAAGCCCATCAACAGTGACAGCAATTCCATCAACTTTAACAACACTGTCGAACTAGGGCCCCTATCCCTACCCCTACTTTGACCCCTAAAATTGACCCCTATAAGGCCCCTATCATCCCTACTTCATCAACCCCTCCCAAAACGATATCACCTCTCCATACATTTAGAGATAATACATCTTCTAAGTCCCTATGTGACCCCTCAATAAATCAACTAAACAACCTAGGATTAGACATCATCGACGTGGACCCTCCCCACATCACATCCCCAACTCTCAAATCTTTTCCAGATTTTACCAAATTTGGTAAAGAAATCTTAACCCCGATATCTTGTAAATCCACACCCCAGTCCAAAGTACAACTTTTAGGATCTCCCCCCACCCACTTTTATTCTTCTAAGTCCAGCTCCCACATCCCTGGAACTATTAAAGCAAATTCTCCCACTCATATTAAAGACACTCCTAACTCCACTGCCACTTCCTCATACAATGCCAAGAATCCCTTGCTCATCTATCAGACGCAGACAAAGACTCCTCAACTAAACAACGCCAACTCGCTTCCAAAACCAAACAATGAACCCACACTCCCCAATCCCTCTCTTTCCAATGGAAGGTCTAGCCCCAGAAGCAGTTCCTATCTACTCATCCCACCCACCCCCACCCAACTTTCAACCATCATCATGGATGGAAATGAGCCTCCAAGGGCATTCCCTATCCTTCAATGTTCTCATGGGAAACCAGGTAGCGACAATCATCATCCAACACCCAGTGTTGCTTGCGCAGATGGTGTCGGACGGGATGCGTGCGACTATGGAGACATTCAACGCCCACATATGGATGTCGAGTGCTCTTCCACCATCTATGAGCTACCCGTTTCCAATGATGCCCTTCTTTCATATCCCGACATGGGAAGCACCCATCCCACCACCCCCACCACCCCCAGTCATCCCTCACATCCAGAACCTCCAGGAAATAGACCCCCTCTTTCACCACCGGATGCCGCAGGGACCACTCCAAGACGCAGCTCCTATATCTCCAACATCGACACTGCCCGAATCAATGGGCAGCACAACTGCTCCATGGGCTCACAACCTAGCGACTACATCACAGGTACCTCCCTTTAACCCACTACCAATACTTCCCATGATTACCAACACCCGAGAAATAGAAGAAACACTAGAGTTAATGAGAGAAACTCGAACGGAGATTTCAGTTCTAAAAGAAATAAGACTAATGAAATAAAAATAGAGATTCGACAAAAAATACATCCTTATATGTCCGCAGAATCTCTTAAAAATCACGATAGATATCAAAACACCCTTCAACCCGGAAGTAGGGAAATATGTGCTAATCATGAACCCTACAATGATAAATAATCCAGTTGCCGTACCACAGGCAATAAGGACGACTCCCCTGATAAACCATTCGAATTCGAACAGATCAATGAACCTAATAATATGGAACTGTAGAGGCGCCAACGGGCCCGAATTCAGAAGGAACTTTGGGGCTCTACTCGATTGGAATAAACCCCTTTAGTCGCTCTTCTTGAAACCAAATGCAAAGCCATCAAGTCTTGCTTGATAACTTCCCTTTCAACAAAATGATCGAAGTTCCTGCTATGGGAAACTTGGGTGGCATTGTCGTCCTATGGGATGATAATCTACTGGAACTTGAAGAAATCGCCACCACTGGTCAGGAAATTCTTGCCATGATCAAGGTAAGTACCCATGATGATTATTGGTTACTTAGTTGTATTTATGCTAGCTGCTATTGGAACTAAAGGCAGGTCCTCTGGGAGAACCTGCGATCCATTAAGGATAACTTCTCCGGTAAATGGCTAATAGGGGGTGACTTTAACGACATTCTTAATGCCAAAGACAATTTTGGTGGCAACATGTTAAACCTCTCGCGTTCTAAAGAATTCCGATCCATAGTCTACTACTGTAATTTCATTTACTTGGGATTCAAGGGAAATAAATACACTTGGGCAAATAAAAGATTTAGTAATAGAGGCAGCCTCATTTTCAAAAGACTTGACCATTTCTTTGCTAATAATGACTGGCTGTGGTCTTTTCCAGAGGCCATAATACGTCAGTTTCCAAAATCCCACTCTGACCACTGCCCTATTATGATTTCCCTTTCCAGTGTTAAGCGCCCCTCCACCACAAAACTGTTTAGGTTCGAAACAATCTGGTGTTCCCACCCTGACCTACCCCCTCTGATTAAAAATGCTTGGAATACCTCATATCACCTTGTTGAAGCCATTTCCCAATTTGAAGATGACGTCACCATATGGAATAAAGTAACTTTCTGTAATATCTTCAAAAAGAAGAAAAACACTATCAATAGATTAGAGGGTATCCACAAATCACCTAATTATCCGACTAGCACCTTCCTACTAGATTTAGAGCCGGACCTCGTTAAGGATTACAATAGCATTCTTAGACAGGAAGAGGAGTTCTGGAAACTCAAGTCTAGGATCGACTGGCTCAACGAAGGGGATGCGAACACCAAATTCTTCCACTCCACCACCCTTATTAGGAGAAGAAGAAACAAGATCCACACCCTCCAGACTGATGATAATACCTGGATCGAAGACCCTTTCAAAGTCCTCAATCATATTGAATCTTACTATCTTCCTTTTTCAAATCCGGCCACTCAAAATCCAAGCTCTATCACGTCCCTCTAGGACTTGTATTCCTCTCTGTCTTCGACAAGGACTTTCTAAGCCCTCTACCCTCGGAGGAGGAAATAAGAAGAACCGTCCACTCGTTTAAGCCCCTTGAGGCTCTTGGTCCAGACAGACTTCATCCCTTTTTTTATATAAAATATTGGCATATTGTGGGTCCTTCCGTTGTCTCCTTCTGCAGAAATGCTTTTGCAAACGAGAGTATTCCGGAAAAAAGCAACAAGACCTATGTCTGTCTAATCCCAAAATGCAAGAATGCTTCTTCTCTAAAGAACTTCCACCCTATCAGCCTTTGTAACCTTAGCTATAAAATTGTGACCAAAATTATTTCCTCTAGGTTGCAACCTCTAATGAATAAACTTATAGGGCCATGCAAAACTAGCTTCTTCCAAAATAGACAGGCCTCCGATAATGTTGTTATAGTCCAGGAGATTATCAATCACTATAGGAGAATGAAAGGGAAAACTGGTAGTATGATGGTCAAAATTGACCTCAAGAAAGCCTTCGATAAAATGGAGTGGTCTTTTATCAGATTTACCCTTCAATACTTTGATTTCTCCTCCAAAATCACTAACCTCGTCATGTATTGTATAACCACAAACCAAACGGCCATTCTTTGTAATGGATCCCGTACAAACTTCTTTAATACATTGAGAGGGTTACGACAAGGAGACCCCCTTTCACCCTACCTCTTTATCCTTTGTATGGAAGTCCTCTCCCACCAAATTAACAAGGCAGTGACCCAGTCGATCTGGAACCCCATTAAAATCTCGAATCATGGCCCTCACCTATCCCACCTCTTTTTTGCCGACGACCTTGTCCTTATGGCTCAAGCTACTAAGAAAAATAGTTGTACCATTTCAAGGATCCTCAAATGGTTTTGCTCCTGGTCTTGCCAAAGCATTAATAACTCTAAATCAAAAATTTTCTTCTCAAATAACTGAAGTGGCCCATCCCACTCCAGGATCGCCAAAACTTTGAAAATCAAAGCCACCCACTCCTTTGGCAAATACTTAGGCTTCCCGATCTTTCATAAAAAAACCTTACGCGAGCGACTTCCAATTCATCCTGGACAATATGCAAAATCGACTAGTCAGCTGGAAAACAAAATTCCTCAATATGGCGGGACACTCTACTCTGATTAAATCTACTCTTAGTAGCATGGCCAACCACGTCATGCAAATCATCAAACTCCCTGCCTCTGTTACGAAACACATTGACCAAATCCAGCGCAATTTCCTTTGGGGTACCACTATGGGAAAAAATAAGCTCCACCTAGTAAGTTGGGACACCATCACTAGAGATAGAGCACAGGAGGACTGGGACTCCAACTGTGTGCAGCAAAAAATAGTACGCTCCTAACTAAGCTAGCCTGGAGTTTGTACAACCAGAACGATTCCCTGTGGGTGTCTCTCCTCACCAGGAAATACACTAGAAACATTGGCCTCCACAACCCCCATAAGCACCTGAAATGCTCCACCCCCATTTGGAAAAAAATCATGATCGGGTGGGGCACATGCTTGAAAAATAGTAAATGGGAACTTGGCAAGAGAGAAAATATTTCTTTCTGGTCTGATAAATGGATACCTAATACCGAAGCTCTCCACACCCAAGTAGTAGGGCCCCTTAATCTCCAAGACCAAAACCTTAAAGTCAGCAGCCTTATCAAGGACAATAACTTGTCCCTTAATGAACTGTCTCTCGAGCTTATTAAAGCTGTCCATATTCCCCTTAACTCATCCCCTCAAGATTGGTTAACCTGGGAACATAGTAATTCTGGTACCTTTTCCACTAGATCAGCCTATGGAACCCTTAAAAGTCATAAAAATGATTACAATAGGAACAAAATTAGATTCTTCCTTTGGATAGTCTCCCATAATAGACTCCCCACCAAACAACACCTTAACTCCTTAGGAATCACCCCCAACCCAAATTGCAATGTTTGTGGAGAAATTGAATCGGTAAAACACATCTTCTTGGGTTGCTACATCGCCTTTAAATACTGAACTAGCCAAAGAATCCATGAATCAATAGCCAAAATCATGAACAAGGATAGTCCCAACTGGCTCTTCGAGCTAGGTCACATAAATGCTAGAGTCCTAAATATTGAGTGGGCCACAACCTTCCCTTTCTTCGTTTGGAACATTTGGCTAAACAGAAACAACAACCTTTACTGGAATACGTCCTGCGAAATCCCCCTAACTCTCGAAAAATCCAGAACTCTGGAATTCATCCATCTAGCACAAGGGTACCAAAAAACAACTCCCCGAAGCAATAGCAGGCCCTCCGAGGACAGTTGGACCCCCCTACCCGATAATTCAAGCTTAACATCGAATGCGCTTTCAGTCCAAAAACCAGGGAGGGAGGCACAGGTTACATAATTAGGGATAAGCTAGGAAACTGGGTTGTGGGAGGCATCTCTAAAATCAACACTGACAATGCCACTGGCGCTGAAATTACAACACTTCTCCACGGTTTGCATCTAGCCAAGAGGAAGAACATCACAGACCTGGAGATTTCCACTAACTCAATTGATGTAATAGATTTATTAAACTCCAACCATTATGGTCACTCCAACATCATTTCTGAATGAAGGGAGCTACTCCTACAGCTGGGGAGGCCCAAGATAAAGCATGAGTTTAAGGAGCAAAACAGGACAGCTGACTTGTTAGCGAAGAAGGGGAAGTACTACATAGCTCACTCCTTTGCACTATTCTCATTCTCTCCTAATTTCATTCACGACTAGATACGATTTTTGGTTTAGATAAATTGGGTATTTAATTAAATTTAACAAAAAATAACTAAAATCTTTAAGTTTTGAGAAAGTATATACCTCGTCTCGGAGGCTACTGGACAGCTCTGTACTCGTTGCAATATGATCAATTCCCTATTGAAGGATTCTTTAGTTAATTCACCATATTAAATCAAATTTGTACTACAAACAAGATTATCATTGAATAAGGCTGATTAGGGTTATTTGTTAGGGTTAGATAATTGGATAGAATCAGATTGTGATTTGTCGCCATGTGAACTAAGAAAGAAAAAGAAAGTTCATGTAGACTAAATAAGATGACATGCCATAATTTATTGATCAAATATTGATAGAATGCTTATCAATGCTACCAATGATAAGTGTGGCCAAAATAATTTAAGAAACCATTGAGAAATTACCTCTCAATAGTGGTCGGTGGAGGTTGGCTATGTGATCGCCACATCTTGCCACTGCTCGCTGGAAGGTGTCTCTGTGATCTACACAGCCTGTCAGTGCTCGCTTCATTTGTTAGCTCTGTGACTCTAACAACATCCCTGTAAAATAGATGACGAGAGTTAGACAAGAAGAACCTTTGTGAGATTACATATTATGGAAGAAGGAGAAAATTCTTTTATGCTTATTTTATTATTAAAAAATTGAAGAGTATTACGAAGGGTTCTTTTATAAGAATTTAGTCCCATGCTAAATGAACTCCTGCTGATCAATTATAACCCCTCATTTATGATCTCCTCTTCTTGAGAAATGAATGTCAATATGTCATTATCTTCACATCTAAATCCTCCTACTTATCATCCTGGTAAGTTACAAATTATACCTTCTGCTTTAATTTACTGTTGATGGCCACAATTGACATCGTCCTGTTCTCTTGTTAGAGTAATTAAACTACCTCTTGCCTATCTCGAATGGGCAGACGCCCACATGTTTAAATTGCGCATCAACTATCTGCGGTGAAAGCAAGCCGAACAGAAAGCCTACCTTCGTACCAGAATGATTCAAGATCCATCGGGCAATGAGTAATGATTTCAGAAGTAATGCTTATTATATTATGAATATCCAGCACATATTTATTTCAACTCATGTTTTGATGCTTCAGGTTCATTTTGAATTGTGAACAACTATTCAGATAAAATATGGTAAAGTGCGAAGAAAACTTGGATTGCCAATTCACGCTGCTACCAAAGTCCATCAATTCATAAAACTTTGTCACTTTATTGCTCTTGATTTTGTACTTTTACTCACTGTCCGTACCAGTAAGCTTTTTTCATTAGATTTTTTCTTATGTTTTGTGATGTGTGTGTTTTTTTTTTTTCTTAAACTAACAGCTTTTCTCTTAGATGACTTGCTAGAAAAATGATGATGATGCTAACGAACTCAGAGATGGTAGTGGCTGGTCGGAGAAGACTAGTGTGGAAGAAGAGTCTAAAAGCTATTCTAAAGCTAGCTGCAATGAAGCTAACCCTAGAGGCCAGTCATGCAACTGTTAAGAAGAGCAAAACTATACTATTTGTCATCTCACCACCAGTTGTTTTCAAGGGCCCAAATTCAGATACATATTTCATAATTGGTGAAGCAAATATTGAGGAGTTAAAGATCACAATTGCAGTCTCAAGTAGCAGAGCAGTTTACGGCTCCTAATATGAGCAACGCTATATCGAAACTAGAGCCATCGACTGTGACTCAAGATAATGAGGATGTAGATAAGACTGGCGTAAAAATATAGAGCTGTGATGAATTTCAACTAGGGGTTTCTAGATCCCAAGCTGCCAAAGCTACATATGGCGTTATTGTTTCTACTATCATGAAGCTTACAAACTAGCTAGGATGCTATTCAAATCTTTTGAGCAGTGAAATAATACGTCATTTGCACTCTGAATAGTTTTTAGCTTCAAAAGTACTATCCTTTATTTTTAAAAAATGAAAAAAATAATCCATTTCACCTCAAACTAGAATAACTTCAAGGCGTATTAACTCTGATTGTAACGCCTAATGGGTTCCTCCAATTAAACCACCACTTTTAAAAAAGGAATGGCTTCTTCTCTCTCGACTAAACAAAACTCCAATACTCCTCCAACTCCATGACTTCCTCTCAACCCTAGAGATGCATATATCCTCCATGGACATTGATCAGAACACCTTCAATCCCCCTCCATCCAGACTGACAAAACCTCCTTTAAAAATATCCTTATCACTCCCGTCCCCTTCCCCCAGCATATCCAGATATCGAGATGGTCAGCCCACCCGAGGCACTACAGAGTCCCAGTTTGAAACCAACAATGGGGATCAAAAATACCAAGTAGACATAGGGGGAAGTATTACATAGCTCACTCCTTTGCACTATTCTCATTCTCTCCTAATTTCATCCACGACTAGATATAATTTTTGGTTCAGATAAATTGGGTATTTCATTAAATTTCATAAAAAATAACTAAAATCTTTAAGTTTTGAGAAAGTATGTACCTCGTCTCGGAGGCTACCGGACAACTCTGTACTCGTTGTAATATGATCAATTCCCTAAATGAAGGAATCTTTAGTTAATTCATCATATTAACTCAAATCTTTACTACAAACATGATTATCATTGAATAGGGTTGATTTGGGTTATTAGTTAGAGTTGGATAATTGGATCGGATCAGATCGTGATTTATTACCAAGTGAACTGAGAAAGAAAATAAAAATTCATGTAGACTAAATAATATGACATGCCATATTTTATTGATCAAATATTGATAGAATAATTATCAATGCTACCAATGATTGGTGTGGCCAAACTAATTTAAGAAACCATTGAGAAATTACCTCTCAATAGTGGTCGGTGGAGGTTGGCTATGTGATCGCCACAACTTGCCACTGCTCGCTGGAAGGTGGCTCTGTGATCGACACAGCCTGTCTGTGCTCGCTTCATTTGTTAGCTCTGTGACTCTAACAACATCTCTGCAAAATAGATGACGAGAGTTAGACAAAAAGAACCTTTGTGAGATTACATATTATGGAAGCAGGAGAAAGTTCTATTCTGCTTATTTTATTTTTAAAAAAGTTGAAGAGTATTACGATTTAGTCCCATGCTAATGTTAATTGAACTCCTGTTGATCAATTATAACCCCTCATTTATGATCTCCTCTTCTTGAGGAATGAGTGTCAATATGTCATTATCTTCACATCTAAATCCTCCTACTTATCATCCTGGTAAGTTACAAATTATACCTTCTGTTTTAATTTATTGTTGATGGCCACCATTGACATCGTCTTTTTCTGTAGTTAAATTAATTAAACTACCTCCTGCCTATCTCGAATGGGCAAACGTCCTCACGTTTAAATTGCACATCAACTACCTGCGGCGAAAGCAAGCCGAACAGAAAGCCTACCTTCGTACCAGAATGCTTCAAGATCCATCGGACAATGAGTAATGATTTCAGAACTAATGCTAAATATATTATGAATTTCCCACACATAGTTGCTTCAACTCATGTTTGATGCTTCAGATTCATTTTGAATAGTGAACAACTCTTCAGATAAAATATGGTGCTAACGAACTCACCCATCCCTCCCCCTAGCAGATCCAGCTATCGAGATGGTCTGCCCACCCGAGGCAACTACAGAGTCCCAGTTTGAAGCCAACACTGGGGATTAAAAAAACCAAGTTACTCAAGAGACAGGGGTACTGCATTACACTGTCGAAGTTGGAAAAGGAAAGAATATACAATCCATGGTGCTTCTCCATTATCATTAAACTATTGGGGAACAAAATGAATCTCGAATACTTTAGGCGAAAGCTCTCCCTCCTTTGGAGACCCAGTGAAGAACTAATCGTCATTGATCTGGGACACGATTACTTCATCGTAAAATTCTTAAAGGAAGAAAACATGATCAAAACTCTCAAAATTGGCCTTGGTTTGTAAATGGATTCTTCCTCTGTGTCAAAAAATGGCACCCCAACTTCGTTGCCTCGAAGGCCAATAAAACAACATCTGTGATCTGGATTCGCTTATTAGAAATACCCACTGAATATTACGACCACGGGATTCTCGCAATGATCGGGAATAAGTTAGGAAGATTAGTCAAAACGGACGTGTGTAGCCTCGACGTTAAGAGGAAGATATGCATGTATATGTATCGAAGTTCCGCTGGGATCCCCAGTCAAAAAACATATATTCATAGGACAACTTAAACAAAAAATATTGTATGAATTTAAGGAGCTGACGTACTATGTGTTTCTTGTGGAAGGTTGGGGCACTTAATACAATCATGCCCATCCTATACTCACCCAAACCAGCACCTTCACTCCCAGAAAGAAAACACTGCTACTACAACTCCTACCAATAGCTCAAAAACTACAGATAATGACAGGAAATTTGTAACCTTTAAGCGAAGCAGGATAACCATCCGACCAATCGCTAAATCAGTTAAGGTAAGTCAAGTTCCTCAAACTAATGATGCAGATGGTGAGAGCTTCAATGTCAACATTATTCATGCAGCTACGGTAAGTTCCTAGACTCTTAACTCTTTAAATATGCCGGGAAGAACCAGCCAACCTCTTCGACAACAATAAAATCCACCCAAGACACCATGACTCACAGTAATAACGATGATAACGCCGGGGAAAAAAATAATAAAGATAATGTCGGTGGCGCCATCGCCTCAAAGCCCATCAACAGTGACAGCAATTCCATCAACTTTAACAACACTGTCGAACTAGGGCCCCTATCCCTACCCCTACTTTGACCCCTAAAATTGACCCCTATAAGGCCCCTATCATCCCTACTTCATCAACCCCTCCCAAAACGATATCACCTCTCCATACATTTAGAGATAATACATCTTCTAAGTCCCTATGTGACCCCTCAATAAATCAACTAAACAACCTAGGATTAGACATCATCGACGTGGACCCTCCCCACATCACATCCCCAACTCTCAAATCTTTTCCAGATTTTACCAAATTTGGTAAAGAAATCTTAACCCCGATATCTTGTAAATCCACACCCCAGTCCAAAGTACAACTTTTAGGATCTCCCCCCACCCGCTTTTATTCTTCTAAGTCCAGCTCCCACATCCCTGGAACTATTAAAGCAAATTCTCCCACTCATACTAAAGACACTCCTAACTCCACTACCACTTCCTCATACAATGCCAAGAATCCCTCACTCATCCATCAGACGCAGACAAAGACTCTTCAACCAAACAGCGCCAACTCGCTTCCAAAACCAAACAATGAACCCACACTCCTCAATCCCTCTCTTTCCAGTAGAAGGTCTAGCCCCGGAAGCAGTTCCCATCTACTCATCCCACCCACCCCCACCCAACTTTCAACCATCATCATGGATGGAAATGAGCCTCCAAGGGCATTCCCTATCCTTCAATGTGCTCATGGGAAACCAAGTAGCGACGATCATCATCCAACACCCAGTGCTGCTTGCGCAGATGGTGTCGGATGGGATGCGTGCGGCTATGGAGACATTCAACGCCCACGTATGGATTAATGACGGATGAGACTCTGTTGAAGTTTTCTTTTAGTTACTGCAGTAACTTTTAGCAAAATAAGTTATTTAGTTTGAATAAATTTGAATTTTGAATTTTAGTTAGTTTGTTTATGTTGTTGAGATATTTTAGGTTGTTTAAATTTTAAATTATGCAGATTATATGTTTTATGTTGGCTATTTAAAGCCCCTCAATGCTTAATAAAATTATTGAAAGCTATTGAAAGTCATTTCCATCCATTGAGAGACATTTTTAATCTTTTTGTGCTGCCCCACTTTTTAAAAAACACCAATAGACTCCTTACTTTTGTAGAGTTTTATTTTCGTACTTCCTAATCCTCAGGAATCTGTTTAATAGTCGTTTTCTTTCCTAGGTCTTGTATAGATTTTTTATATAGCAGCCATATGGTCAATAATAAGATATACAATTTTCCTATCTGTGGTCTTGTTTCTTTAAGGTATCTGAGCGCTTCTAAACTCCCACGAGTTGATTCTTTTTTTTTGCTAAGTCGTCGAAATGGCCCCAATACTTCTGTGACCAATGCTGATGGAGTCAATAACGCCATCACTATTGTCCAATTCAATCCTATGACCCAACTGCCCATAAAATTAACTGGCAGTCACAATTTCTCCCTGTGGAAAGCTCAAGTTTCAATGCTTATGTGTGGTCACAATCTCTATGGGCATCTCGATGGCTCCATCTCTGCCCCCACTCACACCATCTCGCAAAACAATCAAGATGTTGCTAACCCTGAGTTCGTTCTTTGGTACCGTCAAGATCAGTTAATTCAAAATGCTATCTTGGCCTCCGTTGATGCTACACTTTCCCCCACTGTTGCTGTTGCAATCTCCGCCAAAGCTGCCTGGGATGCTCTACATACGGCATATGCGAACAAATCTCAAACAAGAATTTTCAGCTTGCGAGACCGACTGGCTTGCCTCACTAAAGAATCTCGTCCAGTCGCAGATTATCTCCATCAGATTCGATCACTTTGTGATGAACTTGCAACTGCTGGTGCGCCTGTATCGAATCTGAAACTCATTGTTAAAATTCTCAGTGGACTCGGATCTGAATTTCGAGAACTCTCTGCTGCCATTCGTGCTCGAGATTCAACAATTTCCTATGAAGAGCTTTACGAAAAGCTTCTGGATCGCGAGCTTTTTCTAAAGTATGAGGACCACAAGAAGCCATTATCAACTAATATCACCACTGCTGTAGCACAAAAGACCAGCTCAGCTCCTCCTCGTTAGGGTAACAATAATTACTCCTGCAGTTGCCTGCCAGGTGCAAACACTCCTCCTAACAATCAGCAATGGCAGGCACAACCATGTCGCCCACAAAGAAACAACCAGTAGTTGCCCTTTGACAAGAATCTTCGTTGTCAACTATGTGATCGCGTAGGTCATTCTGCTAGGGTCTGTAGATCTCAATCCCATAACCATCTGCAAGCTCGGGCAAACTTTGCTGGTCGTTTTCCTCCTCAACAGACCCCTTGGATCGTGGATAGTGGAGCCACTCATCATATTGCGTCTGATGCTCAAAGCCTAGATATTGTACATGACTACCACGTCACCGAAGAGATCACTATGGGCAATGGTCACACCATTCCAATATCCCAAACCGGTAACGCTAACATAAGTGCATCAAATCATCATTTCAAAATTCTCAATACCTTATGCTCCCCTCTCATAAAGACTAATCTTATTTCTGTTTCTCAGTTTTGTCGTGATAATCATTCCTCTATTGAATTTTTTTCTTTCCATTATCTTGTGAAGGATCTGAATACAGGGGCGTCTCTAGTTCGCGGGCAGAATAAAGATAGGTTGTATGAGTGGCCACCGGTCTGTACACATCGTTCTCCTCAATGCAATGTGGTTGTTCCAATTCACCTATGGCATCGGCGTTTAGGTCATCCTGATTGTCGCTTGTTGGATACTATCTTGAATATTTTTTTCCCTTCCTGTTTTAGATCCTAAAGCTAGTTCCACTTGTAATTCTTGTTATTCTAATAAGATGCACATGTTGACTTTCTCAGAAAATTCACTGCAAAGTAATAAGTCCCTACAAATCCTTTTTAGCGATTTATGGGGTCCATCTCCGGTTTTGTCAATTGATAAAAAAAGATATTATGTGCTATTTGTTGATCAATTCTCAAAATACATGTGGCTGTTTACTTTAAAATCAAAAAATGAAACTCTGGAAGTTTTTCAAAATTTGCATCCATTGCTTGAACGGAGGTTTAACACCAAAATTCAATCTTTTTACACGGATGGTGGTGGCGAATTTCAAAGTTTACAGTCCTATCTCAAAACACATGGCATAGAACACTTAGTGTCACCCCCATATACTCCACAACGAGTTGCTCTAGTCGAAAGACGACACCGTCATGTTATTGAAACTGCTAGAATCTTGCTGCATTAAGCATCTTTACCATCACACTTCTGGAGTTTTGCCTGTCAACAAGCTGTCTATCTTATAAACAGGCTAACTATGCCCAATCTTCTGCGTAAGAGTCCATTTGAAATTTTATTTCAAAAGATGCCAAAGTATGACTCCATTAAAGTATTTAGTTGCCTTTGTTATCCATGGCTCAAACCATATGCCAAAAACAAATTAGAGACCCGCTCGACACCATGTGTTTATTTAGGCTTTTCGAATAAACGTTATAGTCATCAATATTTTGATCCTTTAACTTCCAAAATATATCTATCACATGATGTCTTATTTTTGGAAAATCGGTTCCCTTTTGACAATATTTTTTCTCATTTAAAAAAGAACACAAAATAAAAATATCTCCTGGGAAATCTGTTCATCTGGCCAACAACCACAAAATAATACTCGAAACTCATATGATTTTTGTGAGCTTACTTCACAGATTGTGCAGCAGCCCGTGGACACACATTCACCCATCTTCTCTGCCTCAACAGGTGCCACCGTCTCAGGTACTTCTATTTCTCCCTTATATGATACTTCTTCTCCTTCTCCAATGCCTCCGTTGCCCCATACCTGCACCATCCAAAATCCTAATTCCAGCCACAATTCACCACAACCAACTGTTTCAACCTCACCAGTTCATATTTCTCCCTAATTAAATGCTCAGCCGCAATGCACAATTATCACTTGCCAACGCCGAAATAAGTCCACTGGTCCTTTGATCCAGAACCCTCTAGCACAACCCTCTTCCTCATCACTTGTCCCACCTCCCATGGCCACACAACGTTCCCTTGTAGCCTCTACCTCTACAGTGACGCCCACTCATCACATGATTACTCGGTCTAAGACCAATAGCCTTAAGCCTAAACAATTACACACAGTTGTTCAAACCACTTCCTACCTACCTAGAACCTTTAAGCAAGCTCAACAAGTCCCACACTGGAGTGAAGCTATGAGAAATGAATTTGATGCCTTAGTTCGGAACCGAACATGGGAGTTGGTACCATGTGATCCTTCCAAAAATGTGGTGGATTGTATGTGGCTTTTCCGGATTAAATATAATCCTAATGGTTTTGTTGATAGGTACAAAGCTCGTCTAGTTGCTAAAGGGTTCACACAAAGACCTGGACTTGATTTTCAATGTACTTTTAGTCCTGTAGTAAAGCCTTCAACTGTTCGACTCATTCTTGCGATTGCAACACAACAAAGCTGGCCCATTCAACAATTTGATATCAATAATGCCTTCCTGCAAGGTCGTCTTGATGAAGAAGTCTATATGCGCCAACCACCTGGTTTTGAAGCTTCTGCGTATCCGACGCATGTTTCAAGCTGCACAAGGCTATGTTTGGCCTGAAACAGGCTCCGATGGCCTGGTACACTGAACTCAAAAATTACTTAGTCACTTTGGGATTTGTTAAATCCCAATCTGATTCTTCATTGTTCATCTTGCATAATTTTGAGTTTATTGTTTATATTCTGGTATACGTTGATGACATAATTGTCACGGGTAATCAGATTTGTGGTGTTCACAGAATCATTGATAATCTTGCAACCGGGTTCTCATTGAAGGATCTTGGTCCACTTCATTATTTTCTTGGTGTTGAAGTCTTACCTTATCCTGGTGGTCTTTTGTTGTGTCAACAGAGATACATTATAGATCTGTTGCAGGAAGTTAATATGCACAATTGCAAGGGTGTTCCAACACCAATGGCTTTTACTGTTGCTTTCCCGGAGTCTGCTAAAGATTCTCTAGTTGATGGCTCTCTTTATAGGAGCATAATTGGTAAACATGTTACCTCTCTTTTACACGTCTGGACATAGCATTTGCAGTTAGCAAACTCTCGCAGTCCATGCACCAGCCCTTATTATCACATTGGACAGCCATGAAGCGTCTCCTTCGGTATCTTCACCAGACATCTTTGTTTGGCTTTCGAATTGCCAAAGAACATGATCACCGTCTTCTAGCCTACTCAGATTCTGATTGGGCTAGAGATCCTCTCGATCGAACCTCTACAACAGGTTATGTTATTTACCTTGGCAGTTCTCCGGTATCCTGGTCCTCTAAAAAGCTAAGATCTGTCTCCCACTCCTCCACAAAAGTAGAATATCGAGCTGTTGCAGCTACTGTTTCTGAAACAAATTGGCTAACAAGTTTACTCTATGAACTTCGATTTCATTTTTCCACCACTCCTCAGATATTTTGTGACAATGTCAGCACCACGTACATTTGCGCCAACCCGGTGTTCCATAGTTGGATGAAGCATATTGCTATTGATTTTCACTTTGTTCGTGAACAAGTTCAAAACAAGCATATCGCAGTTCAACACCTTCACTCGGCTGATCAAGTGGCAGATATACTTACCAAACCACTTCCAAGAGCATCTTTTGTCAAGCATTTCTCCAAGTTGGGTGTTGTTGACACCACCAACTTGCGGGGGCGTAATAATGGATGAGACTCCTCACTTTTGTAGAATTCTATTTTCGTACTTCCTAATCCTCAGGAATCTGTTTAATAGTCTTTTTCTTTTCTAGGTCTTGTATAGATTCTTTATATAGCAGCCTTATGGTCAATAATAAGATATACAATTTTCCTATCTTTGCCCTCGTTTCTTTATGGATGTCGAGTGCTCTTCCAGCATCTCTGAGCTACCAGTTTCCGATGATGCCCTTCTTTCATATCCCGACATGGGAAGTACCCATCCCACCACCCCCAAGTCTTCCCTCACATCCAGAACTTCCAGGACATAGACCCCCTCTTTCACCTCTGGATGACGCAGGGACCACTCCAGGACGCAGCTCCTCTATCTCCAACATCGACACTGCCCGAATCAATGGGCAGCACAGCTGCTCCATGGGTTCACAACCTAGCGACTACATCACAGGTACCTCCCTTGAACCCACTACCAATACGTCTCATGATTACCAACACCCAAGAAATAGAAGAAACACTAGAATTAATGAGAGAAACTCGAACAGAGATTTCAGTTCTAAAAGAAATAAGACTAATGATGTACAAAGAGAGATTTGACAAAAAATAAATCCTTATCTGTCTGCAGAATCTCTTAAAAAGCTCGATAGATATTAAAAGTCAAAACATCCTTCAACCCAGAAGTAGGGAAATATGTGCTAATCATGAACCCTACAATGATAAACAATCCAGTTGCCCTACCACAGGCAATAAGGATGACTCCCCTGATAAACCTTCCGAATTTGAACAGATCAATGAGCCTAATAATATGGAACTGTAGAGGCGCCAACGTGCCCGAATTCAGAAGGAACTTTAGGGCTCTACTCGATTGGCATAAACCCCCTTTAGTCACTCTCATGCAAAGCTATCAAGTCTTGCTTGATAACTTCCCTTTCAACAAAATGATCGAAGTTCCTGCTATGGGAAACTCGGGTGGCATTGTCGTCCTATGGGACGATAATCTACTGAAACTTGATGAAATCGCCATCACTGGTCAGTAAATTCATGACATGATCAAAGTAAGTACCCATGATGATTATTGGTTACTTAGTTGTATTTATGCTAGCTGCTACCGGAACTTAAGGCAGGTCCTCTGGGAGAACCTGCGATCCATTAAGGATAACTTCTCCGGTAAATGGCTTATAGGGGGTGACTTTAACGACATTCTTAATGCCAAAGACAAATTTGGCGGCAACATGTTAAACCTCTCGCATACTAAAGAATTTCGATCCATAGTCAACTACTGTAATTTCATTGACTTGGGCTCAAGGGAAATAAATACACTTGACAAAGAAAATATTTAGTAATAGAGACAGCCTCATTTTTGAAAGACTTGACCGTTTCTTTGCAAATAATGACTGGCTGCTGTCTTTTACAGAGGCCACAATATGTCACCTTCCAAAAACCCACTCTGACCACTGCCCTATTATGATTTCCCTTTCCAGCGTTAAGCCCCCCTCCACCACAAAACTGTTTAGGTTCGAAACAATCTGGTGTTCCCATCCTGACCTACCCCCTCTGATTAAAAATGCTTGGAATACCTCCCATCACCTTGTTGAAGCCATTTCCCAGTTTGAAGATGACGCCACCATATGGAATAAAGCAACTTTCTGTAATATCTTCAAAAAGAAGAAAAACATTATAAATATATTATAGGGTATCCACAAATCACCTAATTATCAGACAAGCACCTTCCTACTAGATTTAGAGCAGGACCTCGTTAAAGATTACAATAGCATTCTTAGACATAAGAGGAGTTATGGAAACTCAAGTCTAGGATTGACTGGCTCAATGAAGGGGACGCGAACACCAAATTCTTCCACTCCACCACCCTCATTAGGAGAAGAAGAAACAGGATCTAGACACTCCAGACTGATGATAATACATGGATCGAAGACCCTTCTGAAGTCCTCAATCACATTGAATCTTACTATTCTTCCCTTTTCAAATCCGGCCACTCAAAATCCAAGCTCTATCACGTCCCTCTAGGACCTGTATCCCTCTATGACTCCGACAAGGACTTACTAAGCCCTCTACCCTCGGAGGAGGAAATAAGAAGAACCGTCCACTCTTTTAAGCCCATTAAAGCTCTTGGGCCAGACAGACTTCATCCCTTTTTTATCAAAAATATTGGCATATTGTGGGTCCTTCCATTGTCTCCTTCTGCTGAAATGCTTTGCAAATGAGAGTATTCCGAAAGAAAGCAACAAGACCTATGTCTGTCTAATCCCAAAATGCAAGAATGCTTCTTCTCTAAAGAACTTCCGCCCTATCAGCCTTTGTAACCTTAGCTATAAAATGGTGACNGGCTCCTAATATGAGCAACGCTATATCGAAACTAGAGCCATCGACTGTGACTCAAGATAATGAGGATGTAGATAAGACTGGCGTAAAAATATAGAGCTGGTGATGAATTTCAACTAGGAGTTTCCAGATCCCAAGCTGCCAAAGCTACATATGGCGTTATTGTTTCTACTATCATGAAGCTTACAAACTAGCTAGGATGCTATTCGAATCTTTTGAGCAGTGAAATAATACGTCATTTGCACTCTGAAAAGTTTTTTGCTTCAAAAGTACTATCCTTCATTTTTTTAAAATGAAAAAAATAATCCATTTCACCTCAAGCTTTAATAACTTGAAGGCGTATTAACTCCGATTGTTACGCCTAATGGGATCCTCCAATTAAACCACCACTTTTAAAAAGGGAGTGGCTTCTTCTCTCTCGACTAAACAAAACTTCAATACTCCTTCAACTCCACCACTCCCTCTCGACCCTACAGATGCATCCTCCATGGACACTGATCAGAGCACCTTCAACCCCTCCATCCAGACGGACAGAACCTCCTTTAAAAATATCGTTATCACTCCCGTCCCCTTCCCCAAGCCAGTCCAGATATCGAGATGCTCAGCCCACCCGAGGCAACTACAGAGTCCCAGTTTGAAGCAAACAATGGGGATAAAAAAATCCAAGTTACTCAAGAGACAGAGGGGGAAGTATTACATAGCTCACTCCTTTGCACTATTCTCATTCTCTCCTAATTTCATCCACAACTAGATACGATTTTTGGTTCAGGTAAATTGCGTATTTCATTAAATTTAACAAAAGATAACTAAAATCTTTAAGTTTTGAGAAAGTATGTACCTCGTCTCGGAGGCTACTGGACAGCTCTGTACTCGTTGCAATATGATCAATTCCCTAAATGAAGGATTCTTTTGTTAATTCATCATATTAAATCAAAATTGTACTACAAACATGATTATCATTGAATAGGGTTGATTTGGGTTATTGGTTAGANGGATCGGATCAGATCATGATTTATTGCCATATGAACTGAGAAAGAAAAAAAAATCATGTAGACTAAATAAGATGACATGCCATATTTTATTGATTAAATATTGATAGAGTGATTATCAATGCTACCAATGATTGGTGTGACCAAACTAATTAAAGAAACCATTGAGAAATTACCTCTCAATTGTAGTCGGTGGAGGTTGGCTATGTGATCGCCACAACCTGCCACTGCTCGCTGGAAGGTGGCTCTGTGATCGATACAACCTGTCACTGCTCGCTCCATTTGTTAGCTCTGTGATTCTAACAACGTCCCTGTAAAATAGATGATGAGAGTTAGACAAGAAGAACCTTTGTGAGATTACATATTATCGAAGAAGGAGAAAGTTCTATTCTACTTATTTTATTTTTAAAAAAGTTGAAGAGTATTATGGAAGATTATCTTATAAGAATTTAGTCGAATGCTAATGTTAAATGAACTCGTGCAGATCAATTATAACCCCTTATTTATGATCTCCTTTTCTTGAATAATGACTGTCAATACGTCATTATCTTCACATCTAAATCCTCCTACTTATCATCCTGGTAAGTTACAAATTATACCTTCTGCTTTAATTTATTGTTGATGGCCAATATTGACATCCACTTTTTTTCTTGTTAGAGTAATTAAACTACCTCCTGCCTATCTCGAATGGGCAAATGCCCACATGTTTAAATTGCGCATCAACTACCTGCGGCGAAAGCAAGCCGAACAGAAAGCCTACCTTCGTACCTGAATGCTTCAACATTCATCGGGAAATGAGTAATGATTTCAGAACTAATGATTAATATATTATGAATATCCAGCACATATTTGCTTCAACTCATGTTTGATGCTTCAGATTCATTTTGAATAGTGAACAACTCTTCTGATAAAATACGGTGAAGTGAGTAAAAAACTTGGATTGCGAACTCTTACGCTTCTGCCAAATTCCATCAATTCATAAAACATTGTCACTTTATTGCTCTTTATTTTGTACTTTTACTCACTGTCTGTACCAGTAAGCTTTTTTCATTAGATTATTTCTTATGTTTTGTGATGTGTGTTTTTCTTTTTTTTAAACTAATAGCTTTTCTCTTAGATGACTAGCTAGAAAGATGATGATCATGCTAACGAACTCAGAGATGGTAATGGCTGGTCAGAGAAAACCAGTGTGGAAGAAGAGTCTAAAAGCTATTCTAAAGCTAGCTGCAATGAACCCAACCCTAGGGGTCAATGATGCAACTGTTAAGAAGAGCAAAAATATACTATTTGTCATCTAAAAACCAGTTGTTTTCTTGGGTCCAAATTCAGATACATATTTCATAATTGGTGAAACAAATATTGAGGAGTTAAAGATCACAATTGCAGTCTCAAGTGGCAGAGCAGTTTAAGGCTCCTAATATGAGCAACGCTATATCGAAACTAGAGCCATCGACTGTGACTCAAGATAATGAGGATGTAGATAAGACTGGCGTAAAAATATAGAGCTGGTGATGAATTTCAACTAGGAGTTTCCAGATCCCAAGCTGCCAAAGCTACATATGGCGTTATTGTTTCTACTATCATGAAGCTTACAAACTAGCTAGGATGCTATTCGAATCTTTTGAGCAGTGAAATAATACGTCATTTGCACTCTGAATAGTTTTTAGCTTCAAAAGTACTATCCTTCATTTTTTAAAAATGAAAAAAATAATCCATTTCACCTCAAGCTTTAATAACTTGAAGGCGTATTAACTCTGATTGTTACGCCTAATGGGATCCTCCAATTAAACCACCACTTTTAAAAAGGGAGTGGCTTCTTCTCTCTCGACTAAACAAAACTTCAATACTCCTCCAACTCCACCACTCCCTCTCGACCCTACAGATGCATCCTCCATGGACACTGATCAGAGCACCTTCAACCCCTCCATCCAGACGGACAGAACCTCCTTTAAAAATATCGTTATCACTCCCGTCCCCTTCCCCAAGCCAGTCCAGATAACGAGATGCTCAGCCCACCCGAGGCAACTACAGAGTCCCAGTTTGAAGCAAACAATGTGGATAAAAAAATCCAAGTTACTCAAGAGACAGAGGGGGAAGTATTACATAGCTCACTCCTTTGCGCTATTCTCATTCTCTCCTAATTTCATCCACAACTAGATATGATTTTTGGTTTAGGTAAATTGGGTATTTCATTAAATTTAACAAAAGATAACTAAAATCTTTAAGTTTTGAGAAAGTATGTACCTCGTCTCGGAGGTTACTGGACAGCTCTGTACTCGTTGCAATATGATCAATTCCCTAAATGAAGGATTCTTTAGTTAATTCATCATATTAAATCAAATTTGTACTACAATCATGATTATCATTGAATTTGGTTGATTTGGGTTATTGGTTAGAGTTGGATAATTTGATTGGATCAGATCGTGATTTATTGCCATATGAACTGAGAAAGAAAAAAAAATCATGTAGACCTAATAAGATGACATGCCATATTTTGTTGATCAAATATTGATAGAGTGATTATCAATGCTACCAATGATTGGTGTGACAAAACTAATTAAAGAAACTATTGAGAAATTACCTCTCAATTGTAGTCGGTGGAGGTTGGCTATGTGATCGCCACAACCTGCCACTGCTCGCTGGAAGGTGGCTCTGTGATCGACACAGCCTGTCAGTGCTCGCTGCATTTGTTAGCTCTGTGATTCTAACAACGTCCCTGTAAAATAGATGACGAGAGTTAGACAAGAAGAACCTTTGTGAGATTACATATTATCGAAGAAGGAGAAAGTTAAATTCTGCTTATTTTATTTTTAAAAAAGTTGAAGAGTATTACGGAAGATTATCTTATAAGAATTTAGTCGAATGCTAATGTTAAATGAACTCGTGCTGATTAATTATAACCCCTCATTTGTGATCTCCTCTTCTTGAATAATGACTGTTAATATGTCATTATCTTCACATCTAAATCCTCCTACGTATCATCCTGGTAAGTTACAAATTATACTTTCTGCTTTAATTTATTGTTGATGGCCAATATCGACATCCACTTTTTCTATTGTTAGAGTAATTAAACTACCTTTTGCCTATCTCGAATGGGCAAACGCCCACATGTTTAAATTGCACATCAACTACCTGCGGCGAAAGCAAGCCGAACAGAAAGCCTACCTTCGTACCAGAATGCTTCAAGATCCATCGGGAAATGAGTAATGATTTCAGAACTAATGCTTAATATATTATGAATATCCAGCACATATTTGCTTCAACTCATGTTTGATGCTTCAGATTCATTTTGAATAGTGAACAACTCTTCAGATAAAATATGGTGAAGTGAGAAGAAAACTTGGATTGCGAACTCTTACGCTGCTGCCAAAGTCCATCAATTCATAAAACATTGTCACTTTATTGGTCTTTATTTTGTACTTTTACTCACTGTCTGTACCAGTAAGCTTTTTTCATTAGATTTTTTCTTATGTTTTGTGATGTGTGTTTTTCTTTTTTTTAAACTAATATCTTTTCTCTTAGATGACTAGCTAGAAAGAAGATAATGATGCTATCGAACTCAGAGATGGTAGTGGCTGGTCGGAGAAGACCAGTGTGGAAGAAGAGTCTAAAAGCTATTCTAAAGCTAGCTGCAATGAAGCCAACCCTAGGGGTCAATGATGCAACTGTTAAGAAGAGCAAAAATATACTATTTGTCATCTAAAAACCAGTTGTTTTCAAGGGCCCAAATTCAGATACATATTTCATAATTGGTGAAGCATATATTGAGGAGTTAAAGATCACAATTGCAGTCTCAAGTAGCAGAGCAGTTTAAGGCTCCTAATATGAGCAACGCTATATCGAAACTAGAGCCATCGACTGTGACTCAAGATAATGAGGATGTAGATAAGACTGGCGTAAAAATATAGGGCTGGTGATGAATTTCAACTAGGAGTTTCCAGATCCCTAGCTGCCAAAGCTACATATGGCGTTATTGTTTATACTATCATGAAGCTTGCAAACTAGCTAGGATGCTATTCGAATCTTTTGAGCAGTGGTTCCCTTGAAAGCTTAAAGGTGATGTGAGGGTTTGACTTTGAACAGTACCTTGTGTATTGAATAGTAAAACTAACATAAATGGAGTGGATGTGAGTCTTACCTCCACAACACACAAGGTGAATGAGATTCTAGAGTGTCTCCATTCTGTCACTAAGGAGGATAAGACAAAGGTACTTAAGCTTAACACTTGCAAAATGGAAAGAATTATAAGAGCAACGTGCCATTCTACTATATGCACAAGGAACATAACTCTCATCTCATGCATAGTGATGAAAGAAATGAATTTAGCTAAGGAAGAAGTTTAATTTGTCTTATCGAAACCTTAAACTTGGCAATTGCCATTTATCAAGGTGGTATGGTCCCTTGGAGGCTTGAGGCAAGTCCTGAAATTGACTGATTGTACTAGCCTTCGTTGTTAATCTAAATGTAAATTTAATAATTCAATCTTTTGGTTGTACATATTTTGATACCTTAATTAATAAATTTCTATGTATGAGTTCTTATTGAAGTAGCATAACTTAAATATTAGCACCTAAATTGGTCTAAATATTACGTAATAAATCTTCAAATGATCGAGATGCATGCTAATTTTGATAGTTAACATTATAGTGATTTCTATCTCAAATAAAATTCAACTTCCTGCTTTAAATAGGTACGAACAACATATCAATATGTAAGGGCTTTGGTACAGAGGTCATGTGGATTTTGCAGTTGATCATGCTATGAAGTTTATGCATGCATGTGTTTATTCAAATATACAAAATGTGATTGGAGATGCACATTGAGTCATCACAAATTTGTATATTGTCCAGATTTAAGTTGACGAAGAAGGTGCAACTGGATATGTTTATGTGCAAGTTTTGTGAAATGAGCCACTGAAATGCTGGAGTGAATCTATTATTTGTAGTCTCATGGTAAAGGGCAAAAGAAATTTAGTTTTGGGTTGTTCCAGAGCACGTTGATGCTATTGTGAGAAATAGACATCATTTAGAGTAAATAGAGGGTTTTACTCTTTTCCCTAATTAACATTAACTATTTGAATATAATATAGCAACTGACTAATTCTTATAATCAAAATATTTGGTATATAGTACTATATCTCAATTTCTTATTCGTGCGAGTAATTTATCTAGTTCTAATTATACAGAGGAATGTGCTCAACAGACTCTAGTTCAAATAATTGGGCATTTCATCAAAAAAAGAAAATTAAAAAAAATACTAAAAATCATAATGTTTTGAGAAAGTATGTACCTCGTGTCAAAGGCAACAGGACAACTTTGTACACGTTGCAATCTTATCAATTCCCTGAATGATTAGATCTTTAGTTAATTCATCATATTAATGTAAATCATTACTACAATCATGATTATCAATGAATAGGGTTGATTTGGGTTTTGGGTTAGAGTTGGATAATTGGATTGGATCAGATAGTGATTTATTGCTATGTGAACTCAGAAAGATAAAGAAAAAGTTCATGTGGACTAAATAAGATTGCATGTCATTATCAATCAATGATTAATAGAATGATTATCAATGCTATCACTGGTTGGTATGACCAATCTAATTTAAGAAATCTATAAGATTTTACCTCTCAATAGCGATCAGTGGAGGTTGGCTCTGTGATCGGCACAACCTGTTACTGCTCGCCGGAAGCTGGCTCTGTGATCGGTACAGCCTGTCAGTGCTTGATTCATTTATCAGCTCTGTGCCTCTAATGATATCGCTTTAAAAAAGATAACGAGAGTTAGACAAGAAGATCATTTGTCTGATTACATATTATAGAAGAAGGAGAGCATTGGCCTTCACTACATCAGATGACATGTATCATATATCTACTTTCATGATCTGGGGGTATTCCTCAAGTCAGATCCTACATTGTATTGTGATAACTTGAGTGCCTTGTACATGACAATTGATCAGACCTAAAAATAGATACAGCCACTATAAACGGGGACGATATGCAAGGCTATGTATTTTGGCACCTTAAGCAAAGTCTCTCCCTAGAGACATACTCCTAGGTACACATCCCCAAACAATACATTATGAGTCCTCAAATCTCATATGCACATTATGTGGATGTCTAGGCCACCTTGTGTATGTTTGTCCGAAAAAACCAAATGATATTCCATCCTCATCCAACACAAACAAAAATAACATCGGCACTTAGAATCCCTCGACAAGTGATGACAGCACCTAGACAACGGTTTCCTATTCAAAGACCAAAAAAAGCCAACAAACTTCCAGTATCCTAGCCAACTCTAAACAGAAACCTCAATTACCCAAATCTAACACCAACCCATCACTCACACACCAATCTCCTCAGGTCCTAACTCTAATAACGAAATTCAGCAAGACACTGCTGGAAAATTGAAGTTGTACAGCCAAAGGAAACAATTGTTCTGTACAATGACACGTCACAAGCTTTCATGTCACACGAAGAAGGACAGCAAAGAACATATAAAAATTTGGAAAAAAGAACCTCACACCCCAATCTTCAAAAATCACATCAAAAAAATAAAAAAAACAATATGTCCCACATCCCCCTACGTCGACATACACACTTCATCAGGGAAATGTTTANAACAATTGTTCTGTACAATGACACGTCACAAGCTTTCATGTCACACGAAGAAGGACAGCAAAGAACATATAAAAATTTGGAAAAAAGAACCTCACACCCCAATCTTCAAAAATCACATCAAAAAAATAAAAAAAACAATATGTCCCACATCCCCCTACGTCGACATACACACTTCATCAGGGAAATGTTTAACTCATACCCCTCTATTCCAAGGAAAAATCCCACAAGCTTATACAAATATTACAATACTCCATCCTTTGCAATCAAACGTCGACCATGTCTCGATTCAACAACCAAATGTCCTACCAACGACTCTTCATGGGCCAAAGTTCACAATCACGCCTAAACCACACCTCCCACCAGAACCAAATCACAAATTTCCAACCCCACTACCACATTCCTCCCAACACTCTCCCCTTTGAAATCAATCCAATGCCACAATTGCAGACACAATTCCCTCAACCCAATTACGGCTACAGTCCATATCAGTTTCCGCAGATGTTGGACCTCCCCCCATATGTCTCTGAAAACCCGGCGTTTCAACACCTAACCAACCCTCTAAAGCCCTTCGACCAAAAATACTAACCTTTGAACCCCCACCTTCTCACTACCTTCCCTTATGCAGTCCAAAATTACCAAAATTGAAACATGATTAATCAAATAACCCCACCTCTGAACCAAAACTCTGTTCCAAACCTATTGGAGGAAGAGCTCACAAATAACTTGATCAGGTTAGCAGCATTACAAATTCAATTGACACAGGAGCTGACAACCTTCGAGTACTATCACCTGCTCTACAGGCCTGCATTACTCAACACTCAGAATATGCAACATCTTATTCTTATACACCAACTTACCAACTACGCAAGCTTATCACTTCAACAAATGGTAGCAATGCAGAATATGAATCAAGATCAGGAAGCATGAGGGAGAAGCGAAGACAACTATATGGACGACCAAGTGGTTCCTCAAGCAGTCTCGCTAGAGACATCGTCCCCTTCACATCAGAGCAGTCCATTAGACATGGATGTGCCAAACTTGGGGGAAGAGGTTCAAAGCATTCTCGACAAACAAGTCCAGACCCTATGGATAAGGAACTCACTGACGATAGACATGCCCGAAAATGTTGAAAAGAGGATCTTAATCAAAGTCCGAAAGGATTAATCGAAACTTCTCTGAACTTATGATTCTACGACTCACTGGCCCTAAAGAAATATGTGGTGATTTTTGTTCCTACAATCAGACAAATAAACTTTCCACAAACAGAGGAGATATTTTACACTCCTTAGAATGCACACCTGGAGATAACATTAGGCCCAGGAGGGAGCTCGACTTCGAATGAGGAACTATCAATGAAGATCTTACTATGGAACTGTAGGGATGGGCATAACCCCAACCTATTGAGCAACCTACGCACACTGGTGGAATGGAATAACTCAACTGTTTTAGCACTAACTGAAACTAGAATGGCTGATAATGATCATATACTCAATAGCTTGGACTACACTGATGTATTGCAAGTTCCGGCTACTTGGGAGGGATTGCCCTGTTCTGGAGGAACTCAGAGATAATAATTGATTAAATGGTGTTGATTGAATAAGAGCTCCACATTACAATTGAAGTAAGCCCTCAAACTCCTAAATGTCACTTTTCTTTAATTTATGCTAAAAATTCCTACAAATTTAGGAATATTCTTTGGGATAGTCTAAAAGGTATGGCCACTAGAATCTATGGTCCTTGGCTTATCTGCGGTGACTTTAATGAAATAGCTAGCTCTTCCAAAAAATTTGGGGGTAAGCCTATAAATAATAAAAAGTGTACTGACTTCATAAACTGCCTAGATACAATGGAAATTATTGACTTGGGATTTACCGGTAAAAATTTTACCTGGACAAATAAGCATAAAAATAAAAATACTTTCATAATGGAAAGGCTCGATAGATTCCTTAGCAATCATGCTTTGCTTATCTTATATCCAGATTCTAATCTCACACACCTGCCACAAACACATTCTGACCACTGTCCTATTTAGCTAAATTTTATTAAACGCACCGGCAGACCTAATAACTTATTTAGATTTGAGACCATGTGGTTAAGATATCCCGGGCTCCCGGCTTCCTTGATATTGTTAAATCCACTTGGCTTTTTAATAACGACTTTATGCATGCTATTCAAACTTTCACTATTCTCGTTAAGAAGTGGAATATTGATACCTTTGGTAATCTTTTCAAACGTAAAGACAATCTCCTAAGACACATTAATGGTATTCAAAAAATGGATCAAGATTCTAAAAATAACTGCCATAACAACCTCAAAACCTCCCTAATCAATGAATTTAATGAGATTCTTAAGCAAGAAGAGGATTTCTGGAAGATAAAATCTAGAGTCCAATGGCTTGATGATGGCGATGCAAATACAATTTTTTTTCCATATCTCCTCTATTAACAGGAGATGTAAAAATAAAATACTAGGCATAAACGACAATCGGTAATTGGACCTTCGATACTAACAATATATCCAATACTATCTTATCTCACTTCCAAAAAATCTACACTACCGAGTTGAATCATAGTAAAGTTACTAAATTTCCTCCCTGACAGAATGCTCTTTCACTAAAAGATAGTAACACCATAGTTGCTCCTCTCTCTATCTCCAAAATCCATAAAGCTATTATGTCCTTCCAACCACTAAAATCACCTGGACCCCATGGCTTACACCCAATATTTTTTCAAAATTTCAGAAATGAATCAAAAGATGCAGTGATTAAGACTTGTATGGACACTTTTAATACTCGAACTATTCCTAGCGATCTCAATAGAACTCTTGTAACTCTCATACCAAAAATTAAAAAATCCGGCTCACCCACCCCACTATAGACCTATTAGACGTTGCAATATTATTTATAAAACCATTACCAAAATCCTTGTAAATAGAATTCTGCCGTTCCTAGATAAAAAAAATTTATCCCCCAACAATGTAGCTTCATTCCTTGCCAAAGGGTCGTTGATAATTCCATCATCGTCCAGGAAGCTTTACACTCTTTAAAAATACTAAAGGAAAATTTGGGAAAATGATCTTGAAAATCGATTTAGAAAAAGCTTGTGATCGATTGGAATGGTCTTCTTCATACGCCTATCACTTATCCTTCTTAATTTCCTTCGAAAAAAATAAAACAAAAAAGTGAATTGTTGTTTTTTCTTTTCATAACTAATTAGTTCATAAAGACTAACAGAGAACATTTCTCCTCAACTATTCGTCATCGAAAAAAGAATTATGGTACCACATAGAAGGAAGCGATTATTCTCCTACTAATTCTACAAAGATAGCTCAAAGGAGTGTTAAAGATTCTTGAGTGATGTTATGGATTTTTGGGTCAATTGACCAACTTATTATTCTTAATCTCAAGTCATACAAGATAGATAAGGCCATGCGGAATTATTTACAAAAAGTTTAAACCAAGAGAATAGCACAAGATGATTTCATTTAGAGTATGAAACTACTAATTACTCTCAAGGAGGTATGTATGTTCAAGATTATTTTTCTGGATTTCAGAACTCACAACTAAGTTTTCTAATATTTTTTATTATAAAATACCTATTGTATCTCTCTCTATAATTCAGAGAATTGATGAGCAAACCAAGAGAGACCATTTTTTAATGAAATACAATCGAAGTTTAAGAGTATTCGCCCTAACTTAATGAATTGTGACCCATGTCTCTCCTTGGATGTTTGTTTTAAGGGATTACTTCATAAAGAGCAACATCTTGTCACAAAAAATGCTTTCAATCAAGAAAATGATGTCATTGTTGCATTTGAAGCTCAAGGTAAAGGAAAACTTAGGAATATGACTAGAACTCAATGCTATAGTTGCAAGGAATATAATCATATTGCTATTAATTATAGCTAGAAGTTTTGTAATTATTGAAAGCAACAAAGAAACCTTATCAATGAGTGTCTACACACTCTCAGAATCGTAGGGTAAATACTTTTCAAGTTGTTATTTCAATTCTTAGCCTGTCATACGTGTATTGGCCCACTAAGGTGAGTTTTTATTCATCAACCATCACTCTATACTATTTATCCTCTTTGAAAAGTAATGTTGGAATTTTGTTGTGGGTATTTTGTGTTGAGAAATGACTTTCGGACTATGCATCTAAAATGGTTGTGTTTATATTAGTCAACATTTATTGAACTAACATTTCCATATCTGGAGATTTTTAGTCCAACACTTGTCTGCCGACGTCTTCTGACCCTCTTGTTGTCATTTAACCTCTATAGTCTATTTCTACTGGTAATTCATTATCTCATATATCTGCTACTATTCCGATTTCTCTAATGTTGTCTCCTCTACAACTATCACTCTTTAAGAAGTCGTCTTATCTCCTTTGTATCTATTACTCTTTTAGCATTCGTCTCACCTCCTTTGTATCTATTACTCTTTTAGAATTCGTCTTACCTCCTCCACCTTGGCAAGTACCTTCACATTGGACTCAAAATTATTTCACAATCACCTTGTAGGTTGTATGGATATTCATATGCTGCTTGGGGAGGTTACACCACCACTAGGAGATCAACTATAGACTATAGCATCTACCTAGGTGCAAATTGTATTTCTTAGACTTCCAAGAAACAAACCACAGTAGCACGATCGAGTGTTGAAGCTAAGTATAGAATATTGGCCTTCACTAAATCAGATGACATGTATCATATATCTGCTTTCATGATCTTGGGGTATTCCTCAAGTCAGATCCTACATTGTATTGTGATAACTTGAGTGCCTTGTACATGACAATTGATCCATGTTATGCATGCTAGAACTAAAAATGTTGAGATGGACTATCATTTTGTTCGAGAAAAGGTGGCCAGAGGACAACTTCTTACTCAGTTTGTGAGGTCCAAGGATCCGCTAGCTGACATTCATACCAAAGCCTTGATAACAAGTCTTTACTGCGTTTAGGAGCCATCTAAGAGTAACAGTTCCTCCACTCACTAGCTTGAACGGAAGTGTTAAAGATAAGTGAAGTTGATGATAGGAACATGTACAACAACATATTAACTGTTATAGAGTTAGAGTCACACTAGGACTAGGGGTACTATAAACTAACTTATGTTCGGCTAAGCTATTGTTACTTGATTAATTATTGTACTTATAGTATAGTAAGCATAGACTACTCATGTAAGGATTTTATGTATAGCTAGTCTAAAACTCTTCTCCTATATATGGAGCATGTACTTAACAGTTTTAATCATCAATACAATCTTTGATTTCTCTAATCATTATGTGATAATTCTACATACTAGTAGTTCTAATTTAAAGATAAATGAAAACATCAAACTTCAGTTCGAATAATTGGGTAGTTCATTATTTTTTCACACAAAACTACTACTACAAACTATAAAGTATTGAGAGTATGTACCTCGTATCGAAGACTATTGGACAGCTCTGTACTCGTCGCAGTTTAATCAATTCCCTAAATGATGGGATCTTTAGTTAATTCATCATATTATTTCAAATCATATAATATACTATATAACACGAATTCATGATAGAGTTGAATTGAATACAAATAACAAAAAAGTATATAAAATGGAAAATGAATTATTGCATGGATACAAAATTAAGAATAACACTGAGAGGTTCATATAGGATTAAGTATAAGTCAATATTTATTTATAATAGCTAGTAGAGTCAGTCATTCACTATAAGAATATCATGAAATTGAAATGTACGGAACTCAAAGGTTCAACTTTGACTCTTATAACAAGACCAATATATTCCATTAACACCTGAATAAGGAAATACAAGAACGATTTCATGAAAAATTGTATTTCTTCAACATTTGATTCAGTGTTGTTCGTACCAAGTCGTCTACTTTATATTTGGCATAACAAATAAATTTGCCCTTAAATTTAGCTTCAACTAGCATTTGTGTCCTCCAGCTTAGGGCGTGAACAAGTAGGCACTTAAACTATCCAAAAGTTGAACAAGTAGATGCATGCATCCTTTGTGGCATAATACATGTAGGACATGAATTTCCACGTAAGGACACCACATAGGATGCGTGCGTATACTTGTTTAACTTTTTGATAGCTTAAGTGCCTACTTGTGCACACTCAACGTTGAAAGGCATATATATGTCAGTTGATATCAAGTTAAATAGCATATTTATGTATTATATTTGGGAAAATGCATAAGTACCCCCCCCCCCC
>NW_026022791.1:39213-88855 GCF_019186545.1 Solanum stenotomum | reverse complement strand
CCCCCCCCCCCCCAAACTTATTATATATATAATTTTCTACCCTTTTTCTACCTACGTGGTAATATCCTTGAAAGAATTGTCAACACGTGTTGGGCCCACAAGATAGTGCCACGTAGGCCGAAAAGGGGTAGGAAATTATATATAAAATAAGTTCGGGAGGTATTAGAACCTTAGTCAAGGTTAGGTGTGTCTCAGGAATTTTGGGCATAGTCTGGGGGGGGGGGTACTTATGCATTTTCCCATTATATTTTCCTGATTTAATTTCTTCTTAGTTGTCTGGTTAATGGTCATGCATATGGATTTTTTCACTCTTCGAATATCCATATCTTCTCTATACACCATGGATCTTCTCTCATTCCTGATGTGGACAAGCCTTGTACATAAATTTCTTACTTATTCAAAGCTTAGTACCCTCGCTCTCGTGTGAGACGGATTCTTTTTTACGAGTCAATACATGAAAGTTAATTTTGATAACGAGTGTTGGTGAGATTTGAGCTCAGAATCTTTTGACTTCTCTGGTATCGTGTTGAAGTATGTGTTAGCATGATAGACAACTAAATGATTGTATATATTAATGTAATTATATAGTGATATAAATTAGCATGATCATATACATTTGTTGTAGAATCATATGAATAAATATTGTGATAGAATAGCTGATTTGGAGGGATAGCAAGGCAGATTTAGAGGGATTCAATGGCAGATTTGTATAGATAGAATAGCTGATCTTTAGGGATAGGAATGGCGGATCTTTAGGAATGTGTAATCTTTATTTTCTCTATATAATGGAAAGACTCTCTCACTTTGAGAGGCATTCAGCTGAAAATTGACATGGTATTAGAGCCTTCTCTTGGCTGTCTTGTTTCATAGAGTCATCTGTGGTTCCTTTTAATTATTTTTTTTTTTTTAAATCTTGGTTTTTGGCTACCTCCTGGGAATTTTGTTCTTGGTCATCTAGTTGCTTTCTTGAGTCTTTGTAGTTTTATAGCTATTCAAAAGCATGAATTCACATCACTTTGAATCCTTCAGTGTTCGTTTCACTGTTCTTCTTGGCAGTTTCAATTTCAGTTGTTTGTCACCGGCAAAGAACTGTGGGGCCATATAGATGGAAGCGATCCTGCTCCTACTGATGCAACAAAGCTAGGTGAATGGAAGATTAAAGATGCTCGGGTGATGACATGGATTCTAGGGTCAATTGACCCTCTTATTGTTCTTAATCTCAGGCCGTACAAGACAGCTAAGACCATGTGGGATTACTTACAAAAGGTTTACAACCAAGATAATAGCGCAAGACACTTTCAGTTGGAGTATGAAATTGCTAATTACTCTCAAGGAGGTCTTTCTGTTCAGGATTATTTTTCTGGATTTCAAAACTTATGGGCTGAATTTACAGATATTGTCTATGCCAAAATACCTACTGAATCCCTATCAGTGATTCAGGCAATTCATGAGCAAAGCAAGCGAGACCAATTTTTGATGAAATTACGCTCTGATTTTGAGAATGTTCGCTCTAACTTGATGAATCGTGACCCGTCTCCCTCTTTGGATGTTTGCTTTAGGGAATTACTTCGTGAAGAGCAACGTCTTATCACAAAAAATGCTTTTAAGAAAGAAAATGATGTCACTGTTGCATTTGCTGCTCAAGGTAAAGGAAAGGGCAGGGATATGAGTAGAACTCAATGCTACAGTTGCAAGGAATATGGTCATATTGCTAGCAATTGTAGCAAGAAGTTCTGTAATTATTGTAAACAACAAGGACACATTATCAAAGAGTGTCCCACGCGCCCTCAAAATCGTAGGATCAATGCTTTTCAAGCTAGGATAAATGGTTCCACTGATGATAACTCATCTTCAGGACAAGTTCTTACTCCTGAAATGGTACAACAAATGATCGTGTCAGCCTTTTCAGCATTGGGATTACAAGGTAATGATGTTACATCTAATTTTTGGATTGTTGATTCAGGCGCTTCCAATCATATGACCAACTCAACGAGCATCCAAAAAAATGTTCGTAAGTATCAAGGTCCATCACAAATACAGATTGCCAATGGTAGTAATTTACCCATTACCAAGGTTGGGGACATTACTCCAACTTTCAAGAATGTTTTTGTATCACCAAAGCTCTCAACTAGTCTTATTTCAGTTGGACAATTGGTAAATAACAATTGTGATGTGAATTTTTCTCGTAATGGTTGTCTTGTGCAGGATCAGGTGTCGGGGACGATAATCGCGAAGGGGCCTAAAGTTGGACGATTGTTTCTTATGCACTTTTCCATTCCTCCTGTTCTATCTTTCGCTTGTACTTCTACTGTTAGTAAAACCGAGGTTTGGCATAAGCGTTTAGGACATCCAAATTCTGTTGTGTTGTCTCATTTATCAAATTCTAGTTTATTGGGAAATAAAAATAAATTTTCAGTTGCTTCCATTGATTGTTCTACTTGTAAATTAGGCAAAAGTAAAACTCTTCCTTTTCCTAATTTTGGTAGTCGTGCTACAAAGTGTTTTGATGTCATTCATAGTGATGTTTGGGGCATTTCACCAATTATTTTTCATGCTCATTTCAAACACTTTGTGACATTCATAGATGATTATAGTCAGTTTACATGGGTGTATTTTCTTCGATCCAAATCTGAGGTATTTTCCATGTTCAAGACATTTTTGGCTTACATTGAGACTCAATTTTCTACATGCATCAAATTATTAAGATCTGATTCTGGTGGAGAATATATGTCTTATGAATTCAAAAAATTCTTGCTTGACAAAGGGATTGTCTCACAACACTCTTGCCCATATACACCACAACAAAATGGAGTTGCTGAACGAAAAAATCGGCATCTTTTAGATGTCACTTGTACTTTATTGATTGAGTCATCTATACCATCTAAATATTGGGTGGAAGCTTTGTCTACTGCTGTCTATTTAATTAATAGATTGCCATCTAAAGTGCTAAATCTTGAGTCTCCATACTTTCATCTTTATCACCAAAATCCTAACTATAGTGATTTTCATACATTTGGTTGTGTTTGTTTTGTGCATTTGCCTCCTTCGCAACGCAATAAACTTTCTGTACAATCTACTAAATGTGCTTTTATGGGTTATAGTACTTCACAAAAAGGTTTTATTTGTTATGATCCATGTTCTCACAAATTTCGTATTTCTAGAAATGTTGTTTTCTTTGAGAATCAGTATTTCTTTCCTACGATTGTAGATTCATTTTCTGTTTCTCCTCTTCTTCTTACTTTTGAGGATTTATCATCTTCTTTTAAAAGGTTCAAACCTAGATTTGTGTATGAACGACGTCGGCGAACTTTACCCTATCCCGATACTGATCCGCCGCCTGAAACTGCACCACAACTAGAATCTGAGAATTCTTCAAGATCTAGTCCTCTTGAGCCTACTCGGCGATCTACAAGAGTATCTCGTACTCCCAATTGGTATGGTTTTTCCTCTACTTTATCCAACATATCTGTTCCATTTTGTTACTCACAAGCTTCCAAGCATGAATGTTGGCAGAAAGCAATGGAGGAAGATCTTTTGGCTTTTAAAGAAAATGACACATGGGACATTGTTTCATGTCCTTCAAATGTCCGCCCTATTGGATGTAAGTGGGTTTATTCAATCAAACTTCATTCTGATGGAACTCTTGATCGGTACAAAGCTCGATTGGTTGTTCTTGGTAACAGACAAGAGTATGGGGTGGACTATGAGGAGACTTTTGCACCCGTAGCCAAAATGACTACAGTACGAACTATTATTGCCATTGCTGCTTTACAAAACTGGTCTCTTTATCAAATGGATGTCAAAAATGCTTTTCTCCATGGTGATCTTAAAGAAGATATTTATATGAAACCTCCACCTGGTTTGTTCTCATCGCCTACATCAGATGTATGCAAGTTGAAGCGGTCTTTGTATGGATTTAAACAAGCTCCAAGAGCTTGGTTTGATAAGTTTCGGTCTACTTTGCTACAATTTTCTTTTGAGCAGAGCAAATATGACTCATCTTTGTTTCTTCGGAAAACATCTACAGGTTGTGTTGTTCTTTTGGTGTATGTAGATGACATTATTATCACAGGAACTGATTCTTCACTAATCACTTGCCTCCAACAGCAGCTTAAAGATTTTTTTCATATGAAAGATCTTGGTACTCTTACTTATTTTTTGGGTTTGGAAGTTCATAATGTTGCTTCAGGTGTATTTCTAAACCAACACAAATATACTCAGGATCTGATTTCTTTGGCTGGTCTTCAAGTTTCCTCCTCCGTAGATACTCCACTAGAAATGAATGTCAAGTATCGTCGTGAGGAAGGCGATCTTCTTCCTGATCCAACTGTATTTCGACAATTAGTTGGGAGTCTAAATTACCTTACTATTACTCGGCATGATATCTCTTTTGCAGTTCAACAAGTTAGTCAATTTATGCAAGCTCCCCGTCATCTCCACTTGGTGGCTGTTCGTCGCATCATTCGATACCTTCTAGGAACATTTACTCGTGGATTGTTCTTTCCAAGTGGTTCTCCTATTCGTCTTAATGCTTTTAGTGATTCTGATTGGGCGGGATGTCCTGATACTCGTCGTTCAGTCTCTGGTTGGTGCATGTTTCTTGGAGAGTCATTGATATCTTGGAAGAGTAAAAAGCAAGATCGTGTGTCAAAATCTTCAACAGAGGCTGAATATCGATCCATGTCTACTGCTTGCTCCGAGGTTGTATGGCTTCGTGGATTACTTGCTGAGATTGGATTTCCCCAATCTCATCCTACTCCTCTCCACGCTGACAATACAAGTGCTATTCAGATTGCTACTAATCCAGTTTTTCATGAGAGGACCAAACACATCGAAGTGGATTGTCATTATATACGAGAAGCTGTAGATAAAGGAGTCATTACTCTTCCACATGTGTCCAGTGATCTTCAAATAGCTGATGCGTTTACAAAATCCATGGCACGGCAACGCCATCAGTTTCTAGTAGGCAAATTGATGCTTCTTGATCCACCAGCATCAATTTGAGGGGGGATGTTAGCATGATAGACAACTAAATGATTGTATATATTAATGTAATTATATAGTGATATAAATTAGCATGATCATATACATTTGTTGTAGAATCATATGAATAAATATTGTGATAGAATAGCTGATTTGGAGGGATAGCAAGGTAGATTTAGAGGGATTCAATGGCAGATTTGTATAGATAGAATAGTTGATCTTTAGGGATAGGAATGGCGGATCTTTAGGAATGTGTAATCTTTATTTTCTCTATATATGGAAAGACTCTCTCACTTTGAGAGGCATTCAGCTGAAAATTGACAGTATGATCATGTTATCTAGATGCTTAAGTTGTATGAGAGAACACACACTCCTTTACTTAATTATATTATCAGCGTTCACCAAATGCTTCGAACATGATAATAAATCAAATGCTATAGCTTATTAAAGCTCAATATTAATGATTATAGTAACAAAGAAAATCTAGGAAAAGCTGGAGGTGGAGAGGCATTCTTTAAGATAGTAGGTACAGGTCATCTAATATGGCATTCTCTACTTACTTCCTCCATCCCTATTTACTTGTCAAATATTTCCTAATTTAATTTTCCTTCAGTAACACCTCGCAACTCCTATGCAAAGATTTGAACCATCCTTCATATTCATATAGGTCCGAACTCAATGATATCTAAGTTGTAAATATATGTCTAGTCCCTTACTAAGTGTACTAAGTTTACCGGGTGTAGTTTAGGGTCGTAAGGTACCTCAACAACTAAGCCAAGTTAAAAGCATTTCTATTGCCTAAGTTTTCGCATGTGTTCAAATAAGGGTCAACTTAAAACTACCATATCTCTTAGAATATTAAGAGTTAGGTGACTTATAACCTATCAAATTAAAGATCTAGGAGTCTTCTTTCTAACGCCGCCAAATTTAAGTCAATATGAGTTTTACTAGAGACGCTCAGACCTAGAAAATGCTCCGCGATACGGAGAGAAAATGGATTTCACTGTCCACTCGAATTAAATTTCGTCCTCCAGCTCTTACTATTTTTTTTAAGGGTTTTTTGTCCTATAACACTTGGGGAGTTATTTAAATGACCCAAATGTGTAGGAAATCAATTTTTTCACAATAAAATCCTCTCATTCACTCCTAAAATTCTATGCTCAAGAACTTCAAGAAATTTCAANTCTTTCTACATTTTCGGGCATGTCTATCGTCAGTGAGTTCCTTATCCATTGGTTCTGGACTTGTTTGTCGAGAATGCTTAGAACCTCTTCCCCCAAGTTTGGCACATCCATGTCTAATGGACTGCTCTGATGTGAAGGAGACGATGTCTCTAGCGAGGCTGCTTGAGGAACCACTTGGTCGTCCATAGTGTTGTCTTCGCTTCTCCCTCATGCTTCCTGATCTTGATTCATAATCTGCATTGCTACCATTCGTTGAAGTGATAAGCTTGTGTAGTTGGTAAGTTGGTGTATAAGAATAAGATGTTGCATATTCTGAGTGTTGAGTAGTGCAGGCCTGTAGAGCAGGTGATAGTACTCGAAGTTTGTCAGCTCCCGAGTCAATTGTATTTGTAATGCTGCTAACCTGATCAAGCTGTTTGTGAGCTCTTCCTCCACTAGGTTCGGAACAGAGTTTGGTTCAGAGGTGGGGTTATTTGATTAATCATGTTTCAATTTTGATAGTTTTGGACTGCATAAGGGAAGGTAGTGAGAAGGTGGGGGTTCAAAGGGTAGTATTTTTGGTCGAAGGGCTTTAGAGTGTTGGTTAGGTGTTGAAACACCGGGTTTTCAGAGACATATGGGGGGAGGTCCAATATCTGCGGAAACTGATATGGACTGTAGCCTTAATTGGGTTGAGGGAATTGTGTCTGCAATTGTGGCATTGGATTGATTTCAAAGGGGAGAGTGTTGGGAGGAATGTGGTAGTGGGGTTGGAAATTTGTGATTTGGTTCTGGTGGGAGGTGTGGTTTAGGCGTGATTGTGAACTTTGGCCCATGAAGCGTCATTGGTAGGACATTTGGTTGTTGAATCGAGACATGGTCGACGTTTGATTGCAAAGGATGGAGTATTGTAATATTTGTATAAGCTTGTGGGATTTTTCCTTGGACTATAGGGGTATGAGTGAAACATTTCCCTGATGAAGTGTGTATGTCGACGGAGGGGGATGTGGGACATATTGTTTTTTTTAATTTTTTTGATGTGATTTTTGAAGATTGGGGTGTGAGGTTCTTTTTTCCAAATTTTGATCTGTACTTTGCCGTCCTTCCTGTGACATGGAAGCTTGCGACGTGTCGTTGTACAGAACAATTGTTTTCTTTGGCTGTACAACTTCAATTTTCCAGCAGTGTCTTGCAGAATTTCGTTATTAGAGTTAGGACCTTAGGAGATTGGCGTGTGAGTGATGGTTTGGTGTTAGATTTGGTTAACTGAGGTTTCTGTTTAGAGTTGTCTAGGATACTGGAAGTTTGTTGGCTTTTTTTGGTCTTTGAATAGGAAACCGTTGTCTAGGTGCTGTCATCACTTGTCGAGAGATTCTAAGTGCCGATTTTATTTTTGTTTGTGTTGGATAGGATGGAATGTCGTTTGGTTTTTTCGGACAAACGTACACAAGGTGGCTTAGACATCCACATAGTGTGCATAGGAGATTTGAGGACTCATAATGTATTGTTTGGAGATGTGTACCTAGGAGTATGTCTCTAGGGAGAGACTTTGCTAAAGGTGCGAAAATACATAGCCTTGCATATTGTCCCCGTTTATAGTGGCTGTATCTATTTTTAGGACTGATCCTATTTTAGAGCCTATTTGATGGAGTATTTCTAGATCATAGTATTCCGAAGGTAGTTCGGGAAGACGTATCCAGATAGTAGAGTAATTAATGTTAGCATTCAAAGGATTGAACTTGGGTTCCCATTTGCGAACATAAACAAAAGGCATAATACATATATTGGACCCTAAACTTGGCTTCAAATTTTAACTTTGACCTCCAACTTTCATAGTGCACAAATAGGCACTTTAACTTGTATAAAATAGAACAAATAGACACACATGTCCTACATGGCATCCTACATGTCATTTTTTGTCCTACGTGTATTGTGCCATGTAGGACTCGTGTGTTTACTTGTTCTACTTTGTACAAGTTAAAGTGCCTATTTGTGCACTATGAAAGTTGGAGGTCAAAGTTAAAATTTGATGCCAAGTTTAGGGTCCAATATATGTATTATGCCTTTTGTTTATGTTCGCAAATGGGAACCCAAGTTCAATCCTTTGAATGCTAACATTAATTACTCTACTATCTGGATACGTCTTCCCGAACTACCTTCGGAATACTATGATCTAGAAATACTCCATCAAATAGGCTCTAAAATAGGATCAGTCCTAAAAATAGATACAGCCACTATAAACGGGGACAATATGCAAGGCTATGTATTTTCGCACCTTTAGCAAAGTCTCTCCCTAGAGACATACTCCTAGGTACACATCTCCAAACAATACATTATGAGTCCTCAAATCTCCTATGCACACTATGTGGATGTCTAAGCCACCTTGTGTACGTTTGTCCGAAAAAACCAAACGACATTCCATCCTATCCAACACAAACAAAAATAAAATCGGCACTTAGAATCTCTCGACAAGTGATGACAGCACCTAGACAACGGTTTCCTATTCAAAGACCAAAAAAAGCCAACAAACTTCCAGTATCCTAGACAACTCTAAACAGAAACCTCAGTTAACCAAATCTAACACCAAACCATCACTCACACGCCAATCTCCTAAGGTCCTAACTCTAATAACGAAATTCTGCAAGACACTGCTGGAAAATTGAAGTTGTACAGCCAAAGAAAACAATTGTTCTGTACAACGACACGTCGCAAGCTTCCATGTCACAGGAAGGACGGCAAAGTACAGATCAAAATTTGGAAAAAAGAACCTCACACCCCAATCTTCAAAAATCACATCAAAAAAATTAAAAAAAACAATATGTCCCACATCCCCCTCCGTCGACATACACACTTCATCAGGGAAATGTTTCACTCATACCCCTATAGTCCAAGGAAAAATCCCACAAGCTTATACAAATATTACAATACTCCATCCTTTGCAATCAAACGTCGACCATGTCTCGATTCAACAACCAAATGTCCTACCAATGACGCTTCATGGGCCAAAGTTCACAATCACGCCTAAACCACACCTCCCACCAGAACCAAATCACAAATTTCCAACCCCACTACCACATTCCTCCCAGCACTCTCCCCTTTGAAATCAATCCAATGCCACAATTGCAGACACAATTCCCTCAAGCCAATTAAGGCTACAGTCCATATCAGTTTCCGCAGATATTGGACCTCCCCCCATATGTCTCTGAAAACCCGGTGTTTCAACACCTAACCAACACTCTAAAGCCCTTCGACCAAAAATACTACCCTTTGAACCCCCACCTTCTCACTACCTTCCCTTATGCAGTCCAAAACTATCAAAATTGAAACATGATTAATCAAATAACCCCACCTCTGAACCAAACTCTGTTCCGAACCTAGTGGAGGAAGAGCTCACAAACAGCTTGATCAGGTTAGCAGCATTACAAATACAATTGACTCGGGAGCTGACAAACTTCGAGTACTATCACCTGCTCTACAGGCCTGCACTACTCAACACTCAGAATATGCAACATCTTATTCTTATACACCAACTTACCAACTACACAAGCTTATCACTTCAACGAATGGTAGCAATGCAGATTATGAATCAAGATCAGGAAGCATGAGGGAGAAGCGAAGACAACACTATGGACGACCAAGTGGTTCCTCAAGCAGCCTCGCTAGAGACATCGTCTCCTTCACATCAGAGCAGTCCATTAGACATGGATGTGCCAAACTTGGGGGAAGAGGTTCTAAGCATTCTCGACAAACAAGTCCAGAACCAATGGATAAGGAACTCACTGACGATAGACATGCCCGAAAATGTAGAAAGAGGTTCTTAATCAAAGTCCGAAAGGATGTAATCGAAACTTCTCTGAACTTACGATTCTACGACTCACTAGCCTTAAAGAAATATGTGGTGATTTTTGTTCCTACAATCAGACAAATAAACTTGCCATAAACAGAGGAGATATTTTACACTCCTTAGAATAAAAACCTGGAGATAACATTAGGCCCAGGAGGGAGCTCGACTTCGAATGAGGAACTATCAATGAAGATCTTACTATTGAACTGTAGGGATGTGCATAACCCCAAGCTATTGTGCAACGTACGCACACTGGTGGAATGGAATAACTTAACTGTATTAGCACTAACAGAAACTAGAATGGCTTATAATGATCATATACTCAATAGCTTGGACCAGGGGCGGACCCACGTGTCGTCCAGGGGGTTCAACCGAACCCCCTCGATAAAATTACACTGTATATATAAGGTGAATTTTCTGGATTTATGTGGATATATATATTTTGAACCCCCTCAATGACAAGGTGAAGGAGATAGCCCAGCGGTAGCTCCCTTCAATATTAAGCCTGACGTCCTGGGATCGAATCCCTGGGTTAGCATTTTTTTTATTTTTTTTTTAGTTCCAGTTCCGATTTTCATTTTTTTTTTAATAAAAAGTGCTAAAATGTGGTGTTAAACCCAAAAAATTCAAGGGTCCCATACTCCCATTCCTAAATGCTAATAACTTTTTCACTTTCCAAATCCCCAAATCACTTTCTTGTTCTTCTCCAACACTCAAAACTCAAATATTAAAATCATCTCCCATAATATTCTATTGTTGATTTGACATGTTTTAAAGGGCTAACTTTTTGTTTCACTGTAATCACTTATGTTAGTTTCGGATTTCTTGTAACAAAAATAACTTTTTGTACCTATAAACTATATACTACTACTTCTTTGAAAAAATTTTTTGTTGACTTATTTACATGTTTATACTTTTATTTTTCGAACCTTCTGAACGAAAATCCTGAGTCCGCCACTGGCTTGGACTACACTGATGTATTGCAAGTTCCGGCTACTGGATACTTTGGAGGGATTGCCCTGTTCTGGAGGAGCTCAGAGATAACAATTGATTAAATGGTGTTGATTGAATAAGAGCTCCACATTACAATTGAAGCAAGTCCTCAAACTCCTAAGAGGCACTTTTCATTAATCTTTGCTAAAAATTCCTACAGGTTTAGGAATATTCTTTGGGATAGTCTAAAAAGTATGGCCACTAGAATCTCTGGTCCTTGGCAAATCTGTGGTGACTTTAACGAAATAGCTAGCTCTTCCGAAAAATTTGGTGGTAAGCCTATAAACAATAAAAACTGTACTGACTTCATAAACTGCCTAGATACAATGGAAATTATTGACTTGGAATTTACCGGCCAAAATTTTACCTGGACGAATAAGCATAAAAATAAAAATACTTTCATAATGGAAAGGCTCGATAGATTCCTTAGCAATCATGCTTTTCTTAGCTTATATCCAGATTCTAATGTCACACACCTGCCAGCAACACATTCTGACCACTGTCCTATTTAGCTAAATTTTATTAAAAACACCGGCAGACCTAATAACTTATTTAGATTCGAGACCATGTCATTAAGACATCCTGGGTTCCTTGATATAGTTAAATCTGCTTGGCTTTTTAATAACGACTATATGCATGCTATTCAAACTTTCACTATTCTCATTAAGAAGTGGAATATTGGTACCTTTGGTAATCTTTTCAAACGTAAAGACAAGCTCCTAAGATGCATTAATGGTATTCAAAAAATGGATCAAGATTCTAAAAATAACTTCCATAACAACATTTAATGAGATTCTTAAGCAAGAAGAGGATTTCTGGAAGATAAAATCTAGAGTCGAATGGCTTAATGATGGCGATGCAAATACAATTTTTTTCCCTATCTCCACTATTAACAGGAGATGCAAAAATAAAATAGTAGGCTTAAAACGACACTGTCAGTAATTGGACCTTCAATACTAACACTATATCCAATACTATCTTATCTCACTTCCAAAAAATCTACACTACCGAGTTGAATCATAGTAAAGTTACTAAATTTCCTCCCTGTCAGAATGCTCTTTCACTAGAAGATAGTAACACCGTAGTTGCTCCTCTCTCTATCTCCGAAATCCATAAAGCTATTATGTCCTTCCAACCACTAAAATCACCTGGACCCGATGGCTTACACCCAATATTTTTTTAAAAATTCAGAAATGAATCAAAAGATGCAGTGATTAAGACTTGTATGGACGCTTTTAATACTAGAACTATTCCTAGCAATCTCAATAGAACTCTTGTAACTCTCACACCAAAAATTAAAAAATCCGGCACACCCACCCCACTATAGACCTATTAGCCTTTGCAATATGATTTATAAGATCATTACCAAAATCCTTGTAGATAGAATTCACCCGTTCCTGGATAAAATTATTATCCCCCCAACAATGTAGCTTCATTCCTTGCCAAAGGGTCGTTGATAATGCCATCATTGTCCATGAAGCTTTACACTCTTTTAAAAATACTAATGGAAAATTTGGTAAAATGATCTTGAAAATCGATTTAGAAAAAGCTTGTGATCGATTGGAATGGTCTCCTTCATACGACTATCACTTATCCTTCTTAATTTCCTTCGGAAAAAAATGAAACAAAAAAGTGAATTGTTGTTTTTTCTTTTCATAACTAATTAGTTCATAAAGACTAAAACAGAACATTTCTCCTCAACTATTCGTCATCAAAAAAGAATTATGGGACCACATAGAAGGAAGCGATTCTTCTCCTACTAATTCTACAAAGTTAGCTCAAAGGAGTGTTAAAGATTCTTGAGCGATGTTATGGATTTTTGGGACAATTGACCCGCTTATTATTCTTAATCTCAAGTCATACAAGACGGATAAGGGCCATGCGGAATTATTTACAAAAAGTTTAAACCAAGAGAATAGCACAAGATGATTTCATTTAGAGTATGAAACTACTAATTACTCTCAAGGAGGTATGTATGTTCAAGATTATTTTTCTGGATTTCAGAACTCACAACTAAGTTTTCTAATATTTTTTATTATAAAATACCTATTGTATCTCTCTCTATAATTCAGAGAATTGATGAGCAAACCAAGAGAGACCATTTTTTAATGAAATACAATCGAAGTTTAAGAGTATTCGCCCTAACTTAATGAATTGTGACCCATGTCTCTCCTTGGATGTTTGTTTTAAGGGATTACTTCATAAAGAGCAACATCTTGTCACAAAAAATGCTTTCAATCAAGAAAATGATGTCATTGTTGCATTTGAAGCTCAAGGTAAAGGAAAACTTAGGAATATGACTAGAACTCAATGCTATAGTTGCAAGGAATATAATCATATTGCTATTAATTATAGCTAGAAGTTTTGTAATTATTGAAAGCAACAAAGAAACCTTATCAATGAGTGTCTACACACTCTCAGAATCGTAGGGTCAATACTTTTCAAGTTGTTATTTCAATTCTTAGGCTGCCATACGTGTATTGGCCCACTAAGGTGAGGTTTTATTCAACCATCACTCTATAGTATTCATCCTCCTTGAAAAGTAATGTTGGAATTTTGTTGTGGTTATTTTGTGCTGAGAAATGACTTTCGGATTATGCATCTAAAAATGGTTGTGTTTATATTAGTCAACATGTGCTTTTTAATGAACTAACATTTCCATATCTGGAGATTTTTAGTCCAACAACTGTGTTCACCACCTGTGTGCCGACTTCTTCTAACCCTCTTGTTGTCATTTAACCTCCATAGTCTATTTCTACTAGTACTTCATTATATCATATATCTGCTACTATTCCGATTTCTCTAAGGTTGTCTCCTCTACTACTATCACTTTTTAAGAGGTCGTCTTACCTCCTTTGTATCTATTACTCTTTTAGCATCCGTCTTACCTCCTTTGTATCTATTACTCTTTTAGCATTCGTCTTACCTCCTCCACCTTGGCAAGTACATTACTTCACATTGGACTCAAAATTATTTCACAATCACTTTGTAGGTTGTATGGATATTCAGATGCTGATTGGGGAGGTTACATCAATACTAGGAGATCAACTACAGGCTATAGAATCTACCTAGGTGCAAATTGTATTTCTTAGACTTCAAAGAAACAGACCACAGTAGCACGATCGAGTGTTGAAGCTGAGTATAGAGCATTGGCCTTCACTACATCAGATGACATGTATCATATATCTACTTTCATGATTTTGGGGTATTCCTCAATCAGATCCTACGTTGTATTATGATAACTTGAGTGCCTTGTACATGACAATTTATCCAAGTTATGCATGCTAGAACTAAACATGTTGAGATGGACTATCATTTTGTTTGAGAAAGGTGGCCAGAGGACAACTTCTTTCTCAGTTTGTGAGGTCCAAGGATCCGCTAGCTGACATTCATACCAAAGCCTTGACAACAAGTCTTTACTGGGTTTAGGAGCCATCTAAGAGTAACAGTTCCTCCACTCAGTAGCTTAAAGGGAAGTGTTAAAGATAAATGAAGTTGATGATAGGAACATGTACAACCAACATATTAATTGTTATAGAGTTAGAGTCACACTAGGACTAGGGGTCCTATAAACTAACTTATGTTCGGCTAAGCTATTGTTACTTGAACTAGCTAAAGTCAACTAGGATAAATTATTGTACTTATAGTATAGTAAACATAGACTACTCATGTAAGGATTCTATGTATAGCTAGTCTTAAACTCTTCTCCTATATATAAGGACCATGTACTTAACAGCTTTAATCATCAATAAAATCTTTGATTTCTCTAATCATTATGTGATAATTCTACATACTAGTAGTTCTAATTATAAAGAGAAATGAATACATCAAACTCCAGTTCGAATAATTGGGTAGTTCATTATTTTTTCACACAGAACTACTACTACAAACTATTAAGTATTGAGAGTATGTACCTCGTATCGAAGGTTGTTGGATAGCTCTGTACTCGTCGTAGTCTGATCAATTCCCTAAATGATGGGATCTTTAATTAATTCATCATATTATTTCAAATCTTATAATATGCTATATAACACGAATTCATGATAGAGTTGAATTGAATACAAATAACAGAAAATTATATAAAATGGAAAACTAATTATTGCATGGATATAAAATTAAGACTAATACTGAGAGATTCTGATAGACTTTACCGCTAAAATAGAAAATAAAGGAACAAATATTGTTATTTCACACTAGATTCACTGATATTACAACAAGAAGTCTGAAAACAAAGCAATCACAAGTACACTTCTGACATAATAAATCACATCCTAAGACAATAATGAACTTTAGTTATATAATCATAAAGGTCACAACCTTTCTAGACATTCGAGAGGCTAGAAACTCTCCCAGAATTCCCTTTTCTTTATATTCTGAATACCCTTGTTTTAACTGCCCTGCCCCTATTTCTACAGAAATAACCACTCAATACATGTGTAACTGTCTCATGACAATTACTAAGTTTCTTAATTGTTTATTTTGGCCTCCTGGAATAAGTTTTTATAACTTGAGGCACATCATTACCCTTCCCTATAAGAATCACCTTGTCCTCAAGGTGAAAATATGGAAATTGTTGATCGATGATTGCATATTCCTCCCAAGTATTCTCAAATTATGATAGGTTCTTCCACTTGATTGGCACTTCCAATTTACCATTGATTAGCTTCCTGATCTGTCTCACTACCTCAGGCTCAACTTGAAGCTACAATTCTTGGGTAAGAAATTAAGGTAGGTTTTGAGCAGAAGTAGTTGGAAGCAAGCATTTTCTCAACTGTGAAACATGAAACACTGAATGAATGCGTGCTCCAACTAGTAACTCCAACCGATAAGCTACGGGACCAATCTTTTCCAGAATCTTGTAAGGACCATAAAAGCAGGGATTGATTTTTTCATTGATCTTCTTAGCCAAAAAACGTAGTTTGTAGGGCCGAAGTTTGAGATATACCATTTCACCAATCTCAAAAGTCAGTTCTCTACGATGTCGATCAGCTTGATTCTTCATTCTTTGTTGTGCTTGTAACAAATGTTCTTTGAGTTCGGTTAAGATCAGATTTCTAGTGCGCACCTCCTCATTTACTTCTTCCACCACTGAAGTAGTGTCTTCCATGTGAAAATTTATGATAGATCCCTTCCGTATAATGCTTTAAATGGTGTCATACCTGCAGATCTATTAAAGGATGTATTAAACCAATACTCAGCCCAAGATAACCAGTAGGACCATTCCTTAGGATTTTCTCCTGCCATACAACGGAGATATGTCTCCAAACTTCTATTCACCACTTATGTTTGCCCGTCAGTTTCCGGATGATAAGAAGAGCTATACCGTAAGGTAGAGCCTGCTAGCTTGAATAGCTCCTTCCAAAATTGGCTTATGAACATACGGTCACGATCAGACACAATAGACTTAGGAAATCCATGCAATTTAACCACTTCCTTAATAAAAACAGTTGCCACGTCTTTCGCATTAAAAGGGTGTGAAAGTGGAATAAAATGTGCATACTTAGTAAGATGATCCACTACAACCAAAATAGTATCAAACCTATGGGATTTAGGAAGTCCAGTACTGAAGTCCATACTTACATCCTCCCACACATGATGAGGTATAGGCAAAGGTTGGAGTAACCCCGTAGGACTCAAAGTTTGAGACTTGTTCTTTTGACAGATTTCACACCTATCAACAAAGTCTTGCACATCCCTCTTCATACCTTCCCAGTAGATATTCTCGGACATCCTTTTATATGTGCAAAGATACCCCGAATGGCCTCCAATAGGAGTAGAATGAAACTCTTTCAATAGCCCAGGTATTCAAGATGATCCTTTTGGCAAAACCAAATGTCATTTATATAGTAGACATCCATTCTTCAAGTTGTAGTTGTCATCTGATTGTTGTCCTGAAATTGACTTTTGCAAAATAGAAGCCATTTTGGTGTCTCGTTGTACTTCCTAGTCCCATTCCTCCTTGTCTTTATATTGCCAAATTGAAAACGCATATAACTCTTAAGATTCCCCGCATCTTAACAAATCATCAGCCACTCTATTTTCAATACCCGGTTTGTACTTGATCTCAAACTTATATCCCATGAGCTTGGAAACCCATTTCTGTTGATTCTCATCTATAACCCTCTGTCCTAGCAAAAATTTAAGGACTTTTTGGTCAGTTTTAATGATGAAATGATGGCCTAGCAAATAGTGATTCCATCTCTTGACAGCCAACACGATAGCCATTAGCTCTCATTCATATACCGAATATCGTCTCGCTCTGGAAGAAAGCATTCGATTGAAATAGGAAATAGGTTTACCATTTTGCATCAAAACTGCACCAACACCAAATCCCGAAGCATCAACTTCAATTACAAAGGGTTGAGAAAAGTTTGGCATCGCTAAAACAGACACTTGAGTCATAGCCAACTTCAATACATCAAAAGCTTGTTGAGTGTGTTCTCCCCTTGAAAAGGCATCATTTTTTAGTAAATCAGTTAAAGGGGCAGCAATCTTATAATAATCTTTGACAAATTTTCTGTAATATCCCGTGAGTCCCAAAAATCCCCACAAAGACTTTATATCTGTAGGACTTGGCCAAGATATCATAATGTCAATCTTGGAGGGGTCAGCCTGCACTCCTTCAGAGGAGATGATATGACCCAAATATTCAAGTTTAAGCTAACCAAACGTGCATTTCTTCTTGTTGATTCTGTTTGAGAATATCCAAAACAACCTTCAAATGCCCCATATGAGAAGCTTAATCCTTATTGTAAATCAAAATATCATCAAAGAATATACTAAAATAAATTTCCGCAAATGATCCCTGAAAATATCATTCATCAATGATTGAAAAGTTGAGGGTGCATTAGTCAAACCAAATGGCATGACCATAAACTCATAATGTCCCTCATGAGTGCGGAAGGCTATTTTTGCTTCATCTCCAGCTTGAATGTGAATTTGATGATAACCTGACTTAAGATCCAACTTGGAAAATATGGTGGCTCCCCCTAGCTCATCAAGTAACTCATCAATGCATGGTATTGGAAATTTGTCGGGGATCGTGATATCATTAAGAGCCCGATAATCCACACAAAATCGCCAACTTACATTCTTCTTCTTAACCAGTAATACTGGACTAGAATATGGACTAGTACTAGTTTAAATGATTCCAGCAGCTAGCATCTCTTTGACCAAAGGCTCGACTTTGCTTTTTTAGAATGAGGATATTGATATGGACGAATGTTTGGTGGTTGTGCTCCAGATTGAAGAGTAATAGCATGATCCCAATAACGACGTAGTGGTAGGACTAAGGCCTGCTCACTTACTTCTGGATAATCATATAATAATTTTTCAATCTCCTTTGATGTTATAGCTGCTTCATCTTCAGTTATTGTTACATGATTTAACTGGACCAGAAATCATTGGTTTCCTTTCTTTAACAAATTGGTCATGGCTTTGAGTGACACTACTGTTCGAACCGTGGCTGGATCCCCTCGAAGCGACACCAATATTCCTACATCTTTGAATTTCATGGTAAGAAGTTTCCAATTCACCCTCATCTCTCCTAATATGGCCAACCATTCCATCCCTAATACCACATCAGTTCCCCTCAATTCAAATAGAAAATAATGTTGCTTGATTTGGACTCCTTGCACGTCTATCCTTACCTCTTTGCATACTTCCCTCCCACTAACCTGCTGACCATTACCAATTGTTACTTCAAATCCTTTGGTCTTCTTAATAGGTAATTGTAGATGATGAGCGAGGGTGGATGATATAAAATTATGCGTAGCTCCACTATCGACCAAAATTATCACGTATTGCCCATGAATCTTCCCCAGAAGTTTCATTGTTCTACCTCCTGTAAGACCCACAACTGAATTCATATTCAACAACATCATAGTACCTTTCATTTCCCCTTCAGCTATATCTTCTCTGGCAGACTCGAAGAATTTATTTGTTTCATCTTCATCTGTATTGGGTTCCTTTGAAATAATCAATAGGTTAAGCTGACTATTTTTACAATGATGATTAGGGCCAAATTTTTCATCACATCTGAAACATAACCCTAGCTTTCTTTTTTGGGAAAATTCTGAATCAAACAACCTTTTGAATTGTCCTTCTGACTTTGCTACTGCAGTTTCGTTGAAGCTAGTTAACTTTGTGGCAGTATGCACTGGTGAATCAGTGTTATGACTTGCTACTCTGGCCCTTGAGTCACGAGATTCAAGAATGTTAGCAACTCGGTGATAATTGGGTCTAAACCCAACTGGTTTATTGCTTGCACTTCCTCCGCCTGAAATTTAAAACCTTGTACTTGCTGCAAAACGTAATTTTGATCCTCCACCTTTTGAGCCATCTCCATTATCTCCCTTAATGTTTGAGCCTGTAACAACATCATTTCTGCTGAATTTCCTCTTCCAGCCCATTTAAAAACACTCCAAATAACATTCCATCAGATGCCTCCTTCATAGATGCTGACACCTTTCCAAATTCTTCACGAAACACGATAACTGTGCTAACCTGCTTCAACCCCATTAAGACAGCATATTGGTTGATTTTTTGAGAATGATGAAATCGGTTCAACAACTCTCTTTTGAAGTCTTCCCAGGTTAACATTTGTTTCCGAGATTCCATCCAATAATACCAATTTAAGGCTTTTCCTTCCAAACAAACACCTGCTTCCTATAATCTTTCCGCTTCAGAAATTTCATTCACGGCAAAACATCGCTCCAATCTGAAAATCCATCCCAAAGGATCCTCTCCTTCGAAAACTGGTAGTTCTAGTTTTCGAAACTTCTCCCCATCTTTTTCTCTAGCCCAGTTGACATTGCTTTCCTCTTCTTGGTTCCCGAGAGATCTGGTTTGAGAAGGGGATGCTTCTGCCATCATAGTTCTCCCTTGTGCTTCAATTCTCACAAGAGTCTCTGTCATTTCTTGAAACCATCCTTCCAGTTTTCTGACATCTTCTCTTACCCTTGTCAAATTTGCCTCCACTTGTTCGACTCGTCCCTCCATTTTACTCACCATCCCTGAACGTTAATGCTTTGATACCAAATTTGATAGACTTTACTACTGAAATAGAAAATAAAGGAACAAATACTGCTATTTCACACTAGATTCACTTATATTAGAACGAGAAGTTTGAAAACAAAACAATCACGAGTACACTATTGACATAATAAATCACATCGTAAGACAATAATGAACTTTAGTTATATAATCATAAAGATCACAAACTTTCTAGACATTCGAGAGGCTAGAACTCTCCCAGAATTCCCATTTCTTAATTTTCTGAATACCCTTGTTTTAATTGCCCTGCCCCTATTTCTACAAAAAAAAAAATAACCCCAATACATGTGTAACTATCTCATGACAGTTACTAAGTTTCTTAATTGTTTATTTTGGCCTCCTGGAATAAGTTTTTATAACTTAAGGCACATCAGGTTCATATAGGATTAAGTATAAGTCAATATTTATCTATATTAGCTGGTAGAGTCAGTCATTCACTAAAATAATATCATATAATTGATATGTATGGAACTCAAAGGTTCAACTTTGACTCTTATAACAAGACCAATATATTCCATTAACACCTGAATAAGGAAATACAAGAACGATTTCATGAAGAATTGTATTTCTTCAACATTTGATTCAGTGTTGTTCGTACCAAGTTATCTACTTTATATTTGGCATAATACATAAATTTGCCCTTAAATTTAGCTTCAACTATCATTTATGTCCTCCAGCTTAGAGTGTGCAAAAATAGACACTTAAACTATCCAAAAATTGAACACGTAGATGCACGCATCCTTTGTGGCATAATACATGCAGGACATATATTTCCACGTAAGGAAGCCACATAGGATGCGTGCGTATACTTGTTTAACTTTCTGATAGCTTAAGTGTCTACTGGTGCAGACTCAAAGTTGAAAGGCATAGATATGTCGGTTGATATCAAGTTAAATAGCATATTTATGTATTATATTGTAACATCCGGCAATTTGAAATAACTATGAAAAGGCTTAAAAATAGGAAATAGTCATTTTTGGAGTAAAATTCAAAAATCTGGAAATTTGATTAAGTGTGGGAAATCAGTGAGTTTTTGGCCAACTTTGAGCAGTCATAACTCCTAGCTCCGGATGAGTTAGGAGTAGTTCCAGTTATGTTTGGAAATCCCTTGGAGTGATCTTTCCAACGCCGCCAAGTTTGCTCAATTCTGAGTTCGTATAAGCGAGTTATGCCCTTTGAAAGTTGGGCAGTTGGCAGGGGATCCGTCCGGAAATTTTAAGGGCATTTTGGTCTTTTCCCTAGCCATTTCTTTTGGGGTTATATTGTTGTGTTAGGCTGATTTTTGGATTATTTTGGTCCCATTTTAAAGAGTAAAAGCTAGGGCTTGAGAAGAGAAGAAGAGAAGAAGAAGAGGAGAAAGAGGAGATCAAGCAAGTTTCCGTCGTGGATATTGTCGGGGGTGATCCCCACTAGGTATGTGAGTTCTTAGTGTGGGTTGATCCTTTCCCCCACACACCAAACTCATTATTATTGAGAAAGATTGGATAGGTTGTTGAAGTTGTTGGGTTGTGTTGTTGATGTTGTTGATTGTGTTGTTGAAGTTATTGTTGGTTGTGGGACATGATTTGGTTGTGTTTGAGTTGAATCTCTTGTATGCTGAGGGATTTTATGATCCTTAGTGTTTGGGGTTGAATCCATTGAGGTTAGGGTGGTTTAGAGTTGGGAAAAAGAGGGAGAAAAGTCGAAGTTTCTGGGCAAGGGGTTGGCGTGTCGCGCCTGCCAGCGCGCCCCAAAAGGGATTCTGAACTTCCCCCTTTGGGGCGCCGCGCCTAGCAGAGCGCCAGCAGGTCCCCTCTGAGCTTCAAGGGCTGGCGCTCCGTGCCTTGCAGAGCGCCAAGGACGCCATGTTCCCCCATTCTTTTCATACTTTCTCATGCATGTTCCTAGTATTGTACCTATATTTTCTAGTTGTTTCCAACACTCCAAGGTACTTCTAAACGTCAAGAACTCTTCCAAAAACATGTGATCATATACCTTGAATCCATAGTTCAATTCAAGGCAAGTTAGGATCGAAGTTAAAGTGAAGTTAGAGCCTAGTCAAGCAAAGTTAAGAAGTAAGTCCAAGCAAGTCTCTAAAGCTTATCAAGAGTCGTTATTAAACAGTTTACCTTCGTTTAAGGTTCAAGTTCAAGTCGAGTAAAGAGTATAGAGTTCAAGATAAGTGAAGAGTCTCACGTTTCAAGTTAAGTCAAGAGCATGAAATCGAGTCCTTTTCTCAAAAGGTTATTAGGGAACTATGTATTTCCCAAAGAAGTTTCTAAATGTTGTTACATTTGAGTAAGAAAGGAACATCGATTCCAAGAGAGCCTTTGGGCTAGATTTTGAGCAATTATCTCAATTAAAGAAAGATGTGTTTAAAACACTTATGAGCTAAAGTATATTTTTTTGGGAGTAGTCTTGAGCACCGAGTTGGGGACACGAGTTCAATAGTAACTCAACTCTCCATAAGAACCATGCGGCCAACATGGGATTTTTCTTGGGTCATACTTTTTAGATGATCATGAAATTTAAGCTAGTGGATCCACTTATTAAATATAGCTTCCTATACCACGGCCAAGTATAGGATGGTCCTTGGGCAACGTGAGGTAAAACGTTGTACCACCACTAGGGCTTATAGTGGTGGTTGTCGGTTAAAGAATCTCCCACAAAAGTTATATTACTTTTATATAAGAAGAGTTGAGTTTGTTATTGTTTTATCATTAATGAACTAAGTTGTTTACACTGTTTTACAAGTTTAATATATATATGCATATGTCTCATTGCTTTATATATTGAGTTCAGTTATTCATGAGTCGTTCAAAGCCTAGGTAAGTGTTCTCTTGTACCCTTACCCTTTTTAAGCTTAAGTTGCAGTTTAGCTTTCCATCTCGCATACTCGTACATTCCATGTACTGATGCCAGTTGGCCTGCATCTTATGACGATACAAATACAGGTACCCCGGATCAGCATCCTGCGCGTCGCTGATCCAGCTGAGCACTCCAGAGTCAGTGGTGTGCCTCATTGCTTTCCGGAGGACTCAATTATTTTGTTCTCTTAGTTTTGTTTTATTTGGATGTTGTGGGGTCTATCCCAACATCCATCTCAGTATTGTAGAGGCTTCATAGACAGTCAGTCAATTAGTTTTGAGTCTTTCATCTATGTATATATATGTAAAGGTCCTATTTTGAGATTCGAGTGCCTTTGTGGCCAAATTTTATAAGTTAAGTTGTTGTGAAATCTTGCATTTGCATTGAGCTATTCTGTTGAGTCAGGTTTCCGCTGAGTTAAGAAAGCCAGGCCAGGGTCCGCTTGGGGCCAAAAATGGTCTCCAGGTGCCGGTCCCACCCAGGGTGTAGGCTCGGGGCGTGACATATATTTTCCTAATTTAATTTCTTCTTAGTTGTCTGGTTAATGGTCATGCATATGGTTTTATTCACTCTTCGAATATCCATATCTTCTCTATACACCATGGATCTTCTATCATTCCTGATGTGGACAAGCCTTGTACATAAATTTCTTACTTATTCAAAGCTTAGTACCCTCGCTCCCGTGTGAGACGGGTTCTTTTTTACAAGTCAATACATGAAAGTTAATTTTGATAACGAGTGTTGGTGAGATTTGAGCTCAGAATCTTTTGTCTTCTCTGGTACCGTGTTGAAGTATGATCATGTTATCTAAATGCTTAAGTTGTACGAGAGAACACACACTCCTTTACTTAATTATATTATCAGTGTTCACCAAATGTTTCGAACATGATAATAAATCTAATGCTATAGTTCATTAAAGCTCAACATTGATGATTGTAGTAATAAAGAAAAACTAGGAAAAGTTGGAGGTGGAGAGGCTTTCTTAAAGATAGTAGGTACAGGTCATCTAATATGGCATTCTCTACTTACCTCATCCGTCCCTATTTACTTGTCAAATATTTCCTAATTTAATTTCCCTTTAGTAACGCCTCGCAACTCCTATGCACAGATCCGAATCATACTTTGTATTCATATAGGTCCGAACTTGATGATTTCTAAGTTGTAAATATATGTCTAGTCCCTTACTAAGTGAACTAAGTTTACCGGGTGTAGTTTAGGGTCGTAAGGTATCTCAACAACTAAGCCAAGTTCAAAGCATTTCTATCGCCTAAGTTTTCGCATGTGTTCATATAAGGGTCAACTTAAAACTACCATATCTCTTAGAATATTAAGAGTTAGGTGACTCATAACCTATCAAATTAAAGATCTAGGAGTCTTCTTTCTAACGCCGCCAAGTTTGAGTAAATACGAGTTTTGAGTAAAAGGTTATCAATTATTTACCAGAGACTCTCAGACCTAGAAAATGCTCTGCGATACGTAGAGGAAACGGATTTCACTGTCCACTCGAATTAAATTCCGACCTCTAGCTCTTATTATTTATTTGTTTTTAAGGGTTTTTTGTCCTAAAAACACTTGGGGAGTTATTTAAATAACCCAAACGTGTAGGAAATCAATTTTTTCATAATTAAATCCTCTCATTCACTCCTAAAATTCTATGCTCAAGAACTTCAAGAAATTTCAAGGCAAGGGTTCATCTATCAAGACTCTCCATCAAGCTTCCCTACTAAGGTATATAAGACTTCAATCAGGAATTCCTTTCATCCTCATGTCCAAGATTTCTCAATCTTCATGAACTTATTTTTTTTAGTTAGGGTTATCAAACCCACTTTCGAATTCATCACATTTATGACAAAATTGCATGATTTCCTGGATTATTTATTCATGATTATGGGTTCTTGATTATTGTACTCTTTTTTTATTCTTAGTAAAATTTTCTATTGTTATTCTTATGAGTTATTGACTTGATATTGTAATGATTTCATGAAGCTTATATTCCAACACATGATTTTAGAGTCTTTATGCAATTATATGGAAACTATTTTTGAATATCCACGAGCTATGCAAGTTCTAGGAGACTTTCTCATGATTTAAGTTATAAGCATGATTTTGGAAGAAATATTTTGAAAGTTTTAGCTCTATCTCAACCTTTATTCAGACAGATAGTTTATCAAATTATGAGCATATCATATAAGTATATTATTTTGGAAGGATAATTTAGCACCGAGAGGATGCGGGTTTAGAAAATTCAAGTCGCATAACTACGTTTCATCATAGGATTTGTGTATGCCGCTTTGACAGTCAACTTTTTAGCTCTTTGAGGCTCAATTAGTGGATCCACATTAAACAACAGGTTCTATACTTTGTCAAGGTATAGGGCAGCCCATCCAACTGGAAGCATAAATTGGACATCATCGGCTCAAATGGTGTTTGTCGGTTGTAAGAAACTCCCCAATAAAGCTATTATTAATTTTATGTACTTGTATCTTTATTAAGATCTTGTAAGATATAATATTACTACATTGGTTTCGAAATACCTTTCATTTATACTATGTTAATTTATGATAATTTTGGTTACATCTTACATATTTAGTACATTCCGCATACGTATGGCATACTTTTCTCTGCGCTGAATCCTTTTATGATAGAGATTCAAGCATCTTCTCTTAGACTCATAGCTAGATAGGTTGTAGCATTCTAGTCAACAGTTGGTGAGTCCTCTTTATTCGGGGACTTTATAGAGTAGCTAGTTGTTATACATTTCATTAGGGATAATATTTATTTTAAGGTAGCTGGGGGCCATTTCCTGGCAAACTCTTCTTTGCATTCCAGTTAGTAGAGGCTTATATTTAGACATAAAGTGTTCGATCACATGGATCTTTTGATTATTTTGCTCAAATTTATAACAAGTATGATTTTCAATGAAGTGAGTTTCAACTTCCACTTGCATTTCATAAAATGCCATATCAGTCCGTTTGCAGCATGCCAATACCAAGGTTCGGTTGGGGTCATTCGTGATCTTAAGTGTGTGAGTTTGGATCGAGGATTACAGACTAGACAGCCGATGTCTTTTGTTGGTTCATGTAGTATGTGAGTTTCCAAAAGTCTTTTCCGATGATTTTCCAAGAGTTCCTTCAGAGAGGGAGAAAGACTTTGGGATAGATACTCTTCCTGACATGCGGTCGATACCCATTCCTCCATATAGAATGGCTCCAGTCGAGTTAAAAAAGTTGAAACAATAGTTGAAAGACCTTCTAGATAAGGGATTCATGGGGTGCTCCAGTCCTATTTGTGCTTAATAAAAATGGCTTTCTCCGAATGTGTATCGACTATCATAAGTTGAACAAAGTCACTATTTAGAATAAGTATCCCCTTCCTAGAATTGATGACCTTTTCGACAAGCTTATGGGAGCCACCTGCTTTTGTAATATTGATCTTTGATCAGAGTCCATAAATTGAAAGTTAGAGATTGTGATAACTCAAAGATAGCATTAAAAACTTGATATGGCCACTACGAGCTTCTTGTTATGTCATTTGGGCTAACCAATGCTCCTGTAGCTTTTATGGACCTCATGAACAGGGTCTTTAAGCAATACCATGAAATGTTTATTATTGTATCAATTAATGATATCCTGATCTACTTCTATAGTGAAGAGAAACATGCAAGTCGCCTTAGGATTATTTTACAGACTCTCAAGGATAAACAGTTGTTCATTAAATTCTCCAAATGTGAGTTTCAGTTGAGATCAGTTGCATTTTTTGGCTATGTTGTTTCTAGTGAGGGTATCCGGGTTGATGACCAGAAGATTGGGGTAGTGCACAACTGGCTTAGGCCCACCACTCTGACTTACATTAGGAGCTTGTTGGATTTAGTCGATTAGTATAGGAAGTTTGTAAAGGGGTTCTCATCTATTTTGGCCCCATTGACCAAACTAACACAAAAAAAAGGTCAAATTCCAGTGGTCTGAGAGTTGTGAACAAAGCTTTCAAGACCTAAAGCCCAATTGACTTATGCTCCAATTTTGACCGTGCTAGAGGGTATAGACGGTTTTGTGGTTTATTGTGACACTTATAGAGTTGGTCTTTGATGCATCCTGATCCAGAATGGTAAAGTCGTTGCTTATGTTTTCTAAACAACTTAAGGTTCATGAGAAGAACCATCCCACCTATGACTTAGAGTTAGCTGTTGTAGTGTTTGCTTTAAAAACTTGGCATAATTATCTTTATGGTGTGCATGTTGACGTCTTCACAGATCATAAGAGTTTGCAATATGTATTCAGTTAGAAGGATTTAAATCTTCGTCAGACAAAGTGACTCGGACTCCTCAAGGATTATGATAAGAGTGTGCTTTACAACTCGAGTAAGGAAAATATTGTTGTCGTTGCTCTTAGCGGGTTGTCTATAGGGAGTGTGGCCCATATAGTTGAAAGTAAGAGGGAACTGGTGAAAGAAGTGCATAGACTTGCATGATTGGGAGTTTCTCTCACAGAAACTTATGAGGATCGCATGGTAATTCAGAATGGGTTTGAGTCTTCTCTGGTGATTGAGGTGAAGGAGAAGTAAGATAGTGATTTCATATTACTCCAATTGAAAGATACAATTCGTAAACAGAAAGTGGAAACAATTGAGGGAAATGGAATTTTTCGGTATCAAGAAAGGTTATGTGTTCATGATGTAGATAGGTTGAAAGATTAAATTTTAACAGAGGCTCACAGTTCCATATACTCCATCTACCTGGGTTCCAGTAAGATGTACCATTACTTGAGAGAAGTATTCTGGTGGAGCGGTATAAAAAGAGACATTCCAAATTTTGTAGCAAAGTGTCCTAACTGTCAACAAGTAAAAGGGGAACATCTAAGGCCTGGTGGCAAGCCTCAAGATATAAGTATTCCTATGTGGAAATGGGTGATGATTAACATCGACTTCATCACAGGCTGACTTCGTACACATCAACAACAGAACTCTATTTGGGTAATCGTAGATATAATGACTAAGTCGGCTCACTTCTTGCCTGTTAAGACTTCAGATTCCGCTGAAGGTTATGCCATACTTTATATTCGAGATATATTCAAACTTTATGAGGTTCCTTTGTCCATCATATCTGATAGAGGCACTCAGTTAACATCACATTTCTGGAAGTCTTGTCAAAAGAGTCTAGGCACCCATGTGGACCTCAGTACCACTTTTCATCTGCAGGCCGAGTGAACTATTCAAACTCTAGAGGATATGTTGAGAGATTGCACGATCGACTTCAAAGGTAAATGGGATGATCACCAATCTCTTATTGAGTTCACTTATAATAATAGTTATCATTCCAGCGTCTAGATAAATCCATTTGAAGTGTTGTATGAGAGGAGGTGTAGAACCCCTATTTTTCTGGTTTGAAGTGGGTAAGGCTACTTTGATAGGACCATACTTACTCCATCAAACCATGGAGAAAGTAATATTGATTAGAGAACGGCTAAAAACATCCCAAAGCCGGCAGAAATCTTACTCTGATGTGAGAAGGAGAGACTTAGGGGTTGTTTGGCGTAAGGAATAAGAATATATAGTCTTGGGATAAAAAAAAATAGTCCTGGGATAAAAGTTTGGTGTCTTTTTTGGTTGACATGTTTAGGATAACTTATCCCACCATTTTTACCTTAGTGATGGGATAAGTTATCCCATATACAGGGCGGGATAAGTCATTCCATGATAACTAATCTCAGGATAATTAATCTCAGGATAACTAGTTCCCAACCAAACGACCCCTTAGAGATTGAGGTAGATGATTGGGTGTTTTTTAGGGTTTCTCCCATGAAATAGTGATGTTTTATGGTAAAAAGGGGAATCTTAGTCACAGATTTGTTGGCCCCTACCGTATTCTGAGTAAGATTGGGAAAGTAGCTTATGAGCTAGAATTAACAGTGGAGTTGGCAACCATGCATCAAATGTTTCATATCTCCACGTTGAAAAAGTGTGTTGGAGATTCATTGCTTATTGTTCCATTAGAAACTATTAGGTTGAAGGATAGTTTTTCCTTCGAGGAAATGCCAGTTTGGATACTAAATCGATAGGTTTGTAAGTTGAGAACCAAAGATGTAGCAACAATGGAGTTTTATGGAGAAATCAATTTCTTAAAGAGGCTACGTGGGAGGCCGAAGAGGATATGGAGGCGAGATACCCAGAGTTGTTCATTCTTCAGTACACAATGTCGGAGGTAATAGTCCTTGTCTTGTTTCAGATTTATCTCTATACTTTATGTTTGAGTGTTTTAGTACATACACTCATATCCGTGCCTCTTGTTTTCTTATATGTGGTTATGACCTTGTTAGAGAGTTTAAGTTGATAAGGAGTGAGCTTGAGTTATCTACTCTATCTTGATCATCATTTGAGGACGAATGATCCCAAGGGAAATATATTATAACCCCTTGCAATTCCTAAGCAAAGATCTGAACCATCCTTCGTGTTCATATAGGTCTAAACCCGATGATTTCTAAGTTGTCAATGTATGTCAAGTCCCTTAATAAGTGTACTAAGTGTATCGGGTATAGTTTAGGGTCATAAGGTACCTCGTCAACTAAGTCAAGTTCAAAACATTTTTATCAGGTAAGTTTTCGCATGAGTTCATATAAGGGTCAACTTCAAACTACCATATTTATTAGAATATGAAAAGTTAGGTGAACCATTACCTATAAAATTAAATATTTGTGAGTCTTCTTTCCAACCCCGCTAAGTTTGCGTCAATCCGAGTTTTGAGTAAAACGTTATCACTAATTTACTAGAGATGCTCTAACCTGAAAAATGCTCTGCGATGGCTTCATGATACGGAGAGAAAACGGACTTTACTGTCCACTCGAATTAAATTTTATCCTTCAGCTCTTATTATTTATATTTTTAAGTGTATTTTAAAACTTGGAGAGTTATTTAAATAACCCAAAACGTGTAGGAAATCAGTTTTTTCATAATTAAATCCTCTCATTCACTCCTAAAACTTCACTCTCAAGAACTTCATGAAACATCAAGGCTAGGGTTCTTCATTCAAATTCTCCATCAAGTTTCCTTACTAAGGTATGTAATACTTCAATGAGGAATTCCTTTCATCCTCATGTCCAAGAATTCTTAATTTGCATGAACTTAATTTTGTTAATATTCAAAAACTATATGAAAAGTACTATAAACTGTATGTATATTCTTTCATATCAATATGATAAAAGAATGCATCTTAAAATGTTAGCCAAAGTTAATATTGTTAAACTCTCAAAAAGGAAACTGTGATAAATAAAAAGGATCAGAGGAAGTATTTTACTTCTTATGTTTATTTTTACTTGTGTATTATTCCAATAATAGATTTCACTTTTACTTGTCACTTTTAACATATCAAGAAAAGATAATTAATTTTTTCATGTATTACCCTTAACATTAATTACTTATTCTCTAAATTATTTTACAAGATCTAATACTAAACATTAATTAATAGGGATAATATGGTAAAATAGCTATGTCAATTACTATTATTTTCTTCATGAAAAAGACAAAGTCCAAGTGTGAAAAGTAAAAGTAAACGAAGAGAGCAAATAAGTAAGTCGCCCAATGATCCGAGTTTGGAACTCGTGGGGGTGGCTTCCAATTCTCTCGATCACTAAATCGTGAGATTACTATAAAGAGTTTAATTAATATTCACCGATAGTGTAAGCTCTTTTTTACACAATTTAAATTTTAAAGCTTATTACAGGTAATTCTCCACAAGTATATTTTTACCTTTTCAACATTTTAAATTATAAATCATCATTAGGGGTGTACAAAATCGAATCAAAAATCAAACCAAATCGTAAATCGAGTCAAACCGGAAAAAAAAACCCGACTAGTGATTTGGTTTGACTTGGTTTGGTATTGGAAAAAAAAACCCGACTATATTTGGGTTGGTTTGGTTTTAACTAAAAAAAATTAACCCGAGACCAAACCAACCCGACATTATATATGTAATTTTATAATTTTATTTTATACATAAAAATATTTACTTTGATATAATTTTAAAATATTTCTTATACTATTTCATAGTTTTTATCTTTTAATATATTATTTCATGTTTAAAACTTAGAATTCGGAATGATCCAATAAAGATTATAGTTCATAAATGTTGATAATTACAATAAAACTTAAATCAAAATCAAATTAATACTAATGCAAAAAGAAAATCAATTCAACACTAAGAATGACAATAATATTGAATATTTGTTCTTTAGTTTTACATTGGTTTAGACAACTAAAATACATAATCTAATTTTAATTTTCCTTAAATATTTAGTAATGTAACTAATACTTATTAAATTTAGTACTTTTAAATTATGATCATTTTCATTATGCCTTTGCAATATTTATTTTATATGGTGATTTCATTATTATTTTTATTGAATGTTTTTGTGTCATCATTTTACTCATCTCATATTTTGTATTATTTTTTTTAAGTAACACCTTAGATAATTGTATTTTGGTTGGACTAAAGAAATATTTCGAGTACAAGTTAATTATATGTTTGTATGCAAACTTTACCGAAAAAAATCGAGATATATTAGTTTGGTTTGATTTATAAATTTAAAAATTCGACACAATGGTTTGGTTTGGTATTTGAAAAACCCAAACCAACCCGAGATTGAAAAACCCGAAAAAATTTGAATTTTATTAGTTTGATTTGGTTTATAAATTTAAATTTTTTACACAAATAATTTGATTTGATATTTGAAAAACCCGAACCAACCCGGTCATTTACACCCCTAATCATCATCATATCTTATTTGATGAACACTAGGAGTGAAGATATGTGCTATATTTGAGGTCATGTTGAAATATATATTTCTTCAAGTCTGGTTAAGAGTATTTACATGCATTTATTAATTTTAGAGTAGGAATTCGTCAATATATTCATATTATTAGAGATTATATTATTTTGCTTAGCTTTACATACTTCTTGCTAGATTGAGAATACACCATCCCATTGCCATAGTTTTTTTAATTAACAAAATTTAAATGATAAAAATCAATTTTTTTATTGTAGAATAATGATTAGAGGACAAATGAGCAACACATATTCCCAGAAACTAGTATATTATTATAAGTGGGGAGCTCCTAACTTGAAAGTTGGATAACGATTTTGCCCCTATAGGAGTACATTTATTTTCATTAAAATTAAGACACTTATTTGAATGAACATCTGAATGGTTCAGAATATTATCTACATTGATAAAAGAGCAATAAATAAGATCAATTCTATTCAGACAAACTAAACTCCTAGAGAGATAAAGCACCAACACTAACAAAAATGGACAAAATTGATGAAGAAATGAGTGAGCCAGAAGTTGATAATCTTCAAAGGATCATTCAAAAAAAAGAAGGTAGCTACACAAATCTCCCAGGAACCAAACAAAGTAAGTTTTCGAGATACCCTCTTAGATGACATTCACAATAGTAACATTGAATACATTACCCGAATTTTGGATCACATAAATCTTTGTTGATGAACAAGATAACCCTTCAAACCACACAAATTTCATTCCTATATCCACCAAAGAAAAAACTAGACTATATGCACATATGAAGATAGCCATCATCGTGAAACTTATAGGAAAAAAAGTTGGAATATAATTTCTTTCAAAATAAACTATGCTCGCTTTGGCAACTATCTGAGAACCTCCGCCTAATTGACTTGGGTGAAGATTTCTATCTTGTAAAGCTCGATACCATAGAAAACTATGAAAAAGTTCTCCAGCAAGGACTTTGGTTCATCGGACCACATTTTGTTTATGTTCGCAAATGGGAACCCAAGTTCAATCCTTTGAATGCTAACATTAATTACTCTACTATCTGGATACGTCTTCCCGAACTACCTTCGGAATACTATGATCTAGAAATACTCCATCAAATAGGCTCTAAAATAGGATCATTCCTAAAAATAGATACAGCCACTATAAACGGGGACGAAATGCAAGGCTATGTATTTTGGAACCTTTAGCAAAGTCTCTCCCTAGAGACATACTCGTAGGTACACATCTCCAAACAATACATTATGAGTCCTCAAATCTCCTATGCACACTATGTGGATGTCTATGCCATCTTGTGTATGTTTGTCCGAAAAAACCAAACGACATTCCATCCTCATCCAACACAAACAAAAATAACATCGGCACTTAGAATCCCTCGACAGGTGATGACGGCACCTAGACAACGGTTTCCTATTCAAAGACCAAAAAAAGCCAACAACAAACTTCCAGTATCCTAGCGAACTCTAAACAGAAACCTCAATTACCCAAATCTAACACCAAACCATTACTCACACACCAATCTCCTCAGGTCCCTAACACTGCTGAAAAAATTGAAGCTGTACAGCCAAAGAAAACAATTGTTCTGTACAACGACACATCGCAAGCTTCCATGTCACAGGAAAAAGGACGGCAAAGTACAGTTCAAAATTTGGTCTCAAAGTTTTTCGCGTCAGTAGAAGGTCCTGAACACGTGAATAAAAAGAACCTCACACCCCAATCTTCAAAAATCACATCAAAAAAATAAAAAAACATTATGTCCCACATCCCCCTACGTCGACATACACACTTCATCAGGGAAATGTTTAACTCATACCCCTCTATTCCAAGGAAAAATCCCACAAGCTTATACAAATATTACAATACTCCATCCTTTGCAATCAAACGTCGACCATGTCTCGATTCAACAACCAAATGTCCTACCAACGATGCTTCATGGGCCAAAGTTCGCAATCACACCTAAACCACACCTCCCACCAGAACCAAATCACAAATTTCCAACCCCACTACCACATTCCTCCCAACACTCTCCCCTTTGAAATCAATCCAATACCACAATTGCAGACACAATTCCCTCAAGCCAATTAGGGCTACGGTCCATAGCAGTCTCCGCAGATATTGGACCTCCCCCCATATGCATCTGAAAACCCGGCATTTCAACACCTAACCAACCCTCTAAAGCCCTTCGACCAAAAATATTACCCTTTGAACCCCCACCTTCTCACTACCTTCCCTTATGCAGTCCAAAACTACCAAAATTGAAACATGATTAATCAAATAACCCCACCTCTGAACCAAAAGTCTGTTCCAAACCTATTGGAGGAAGAGCTCACAAACAGCTTGATCAGGTTAGCAGCATTACAACACTCAGAATATGCAACATCTTATTCTTATACACCAACTTACCAACTACACAAGCTTATCACTTCAACAAATGCTAGCAATGCAGAATATGAATCAAGAACAGGAAGCATGAGGGAGAAGCGAAGACAACACTATGGAAGACCAAGTGGTTCCTCAAGCAGTCTCACTAGAGACATCGTCCCCTTCACATCACAGCAGTCCATTAGACTTGGATGTGCCAAACTTGGGGGAAGAGGTTCTAAGCATTCTCAAAAAAACAAGTCCAGACCCTATGGATAAGGAACTCACTCACGATAGACATGCCCGAAAATGTAGAAAAGAGGTTCATAATCAAAGTCCGAAAGGATGTAATCGAAACTTCTCTGAACTTACTATTCTACGACTCACTAGCCCTAAAGAAATATGTGGTGGTTTTTGTTCCTACAATCAGACAAATAAACTTGCCACAAACAGAGGAGATATTTTACACTCCTTAGAAAGCAAACCTGGAGATATCATTAGGCCTAGGAGGGAGCTCGACTTCAAATGAGGAACTATCAATGAAGATCTTACTATGGAACTGTAGGGATGGGCATAACCCCAACCTATTGCCAGGCTTCCTTGATATTGTTAAATCCACTTGGCTTTTTAATAACGACTATATGCATGCTATTCAAACTTTCACTATTCTCGTTAAGAAGTGGAATATTGATACCTTTGGAAATCTTTTCAAACGTAAAGACAAGCTCCTAAGACACATTAATGGTATTCAAAAAATGGATCAAGATTCTAAAAATAAGTTCCATAACAACCTGAAAACCTCCCTAATCAATGAATTTAAGGAGGATTTCTGGAAGATAACATCTAGAGTCCAATGGCTTGATGATGGCGATGCAAATACAATTTTTTTTTTCCATATCTCCTCTATTAACAGGAGATGTAAAAATAAAATACTAGGCATAAACGACACTGTCGGTAATTGGACCTTCGATACTAACACTATATCCAATACTATCTTATCTCACTTCCAAGAAATCTACACTACCGAGTTGAATCATAGTAAATTTACTAAATTTCCTCCCTGTCAGAATGCTCTTTCACTAAAAGATAGTAACACCATAGTTGCTCCTCTCTCTATCTCCAAATCCATAAAGCTATTATGTCCTTCCAACCACTAAAATCACCTGGACCCGATGGCTTACACCCAATATATTTTTTTAAATTCAGAAATGAATCAAAAGATGCAGTGGGAAATTACCTTTTAACAGTGGTCGGTGGAAGCCAGCTCTGGGATCGACAAAACCTATCATTGCTCCCTTCAACGGCATCCCTGTAAATTAAAATATATATGGTATTTTAGAGTAGCTGCTAGTAGAACACAATGTGTTGTGTGTGGTTGAGTTATTGAGATTGAAATACTCACATTACGATTCCTCTTTTCACACCTCTACTACGTCGGAGCAGATGGCTCCAAAACAGCCGAATACTGTTGGCCTAAACAAAGGCCATGTTGTGACAGAAAAGGGAAAACATGACACTTTGTGAGGAGTCTTATCAGAGAAGTTGCTCCATATGAGAAGAGGGGATCACTGAGCTTCTTAATTAAAGTTGGAAAGGACAAGCGTGCCTTGAAGTTTAGCCAAGAGGAAGAGAGAAGAGAGGGCTACTGGAGGTGGTGAAAAGAAGACAAGTGAGGCCTGTATCCACCACTATTGATGTTTGAAGGAACAGCTTTTACATTTGCAATGTATTTTTGTTTTCAAGAAAGAGGACTTAAAATCAAAAGTTCCTTGTTTATGTTTCAACAAAAGTTCTCTGATCTGTTTGCGTGATTCTCAAAAATAGAATGTCATAATTATGCCCAACATACCAAAACAGCTGTACATATATGTGAAATAGTCATTTATCTAAAGCTCAAATAGTCACAATCACAAATCTATTCCTAGTAGTCTAGTACAAAGATAAACATGCAGAAGCACTTCTTTTTCTGTCTTCTTCATGTTTCCGCATATACATTAGATGACAAGATTTCCTAAAAATATTTAACATCATCTATATCATTTAATGGTCAAAGGTACTTCCTCCGTTTTTATTTATATGTATTTCATGTCCCTTAAAAATTAGATAAATTTATTATTTAGTATTCTCTTAAAGTCAAGTTTTCAATATCTTGTGTACAAACTTTGCTTAGAAAATAATTATTTATTCCTCAAATTACTTCTCAATATCGAAGACTATGCATCAATTTATATGGATATTATAATAGAGTATTCATATTAATTGTAGTGTCTTAAGAGATGGGAAAAATCAATAAATAAAAGTGAACCGTGGATGGTTGATAGAAATGAATTTACTACTAATACGACTACTTACTCTTTTTAGGAAATCTTGTCATTAAATGTACAATAGTTAATTAATGAGACAAGCTCAATATCTTGCTTGATAGAGTATCCTCTATATCATTAAATGGTCCAGTTTCCGTTCTAATTTATATGTCATCATTTTAGATTTCACATCCCAGTAAGTCTATTATTGTATTCTTATTTAGTATTCTTTTGAAGTCAAGTTTTTAATAAATGAACATAAATTAATTTATTTTAATTAATTAAATTGATTAATTAACATGAATTAATTATTTAATTTTTCTATATTGGTCAAATTCATACTTTCAAGGTTAATAACTCTTAAGGGTAAAATAGGAAAAAAATAGTGTTATTTATGTATTGATTTTGTGAAATGGCATGCATTAAGGATCATCTATTTTTAATAAGGATAACATATAAATAGAAATGAGGGAATAAAATATATTACTATTGTTGTATGAATAAATTCATGGCTCCAAACGTAGAGTTTGCTCTTAATTAATTTCATCAGTAAGAAGAATTAAATTTCGTCCATATCACACACTCATAATTATTAAGTCTAAAAAACCACTCTAGAACTACTATTCATTTCGTTAACCAAAATCCACCGAGGGGCTCAGAATGAGTCCGGAGGGTCGAATTTAGTGGGGTAGCTTAGATCGTTTGCGCGCACGGGATTCCGAACGAATTTCGAGCACCCCATCGGAGACTTTAAAAAAATAGCAATAGCTTAAATCTGGTGCAGCCCTTTTAGCGACCAGATTTTGGGCTATTTAGTGACCAGTTTCGTTTTTTAAAAGCCCCAAATTCAGCTTTCAACCTCATTTTAAAAGTGTGATGTCTTGAGCTATAGAGCTCCAATTTGGGTGATTCAAGAGGCTAGGCTGTGAGATTTTTCGAGTAGAACGCGTTGATGAGCTCGGGGAACTGATTGGAAACTATTTTTGGGGTTAATTCCGTAATTTTCAGCATGGGTCCCACTTTCCCCGTTTTGATCCCAAAATTGGTATGTCTCCGTTTCTTGCGATTTTAGTGTCTAAACGACCGTAATAACATTGTGACTCTATTTTTAATAGTGTGGCAGCATTTCGAGGCCATTTGGGAAGGGAAAGCTCCAGAGAAGTGATTTTGGAGCGCGCGTGATCGGCCTACAGGTAGGCTACAACTTTCCTCTCTTAGATTGAGCTCGAGAATGTGATTGCATGTTGATTAGTTGGGATTTGGGATGGGTAGTTATTGAATCATGCATAGGTGTTTAGAAATCATGTTTTCGGCCTATTTCGGGAATTATCAGGTAATTGTGAGCATGCTATGTGTTATTAATTGACCCTCTTTGCTATGTGGGGTACATGTATGCTTGATTACTGTTTATTGAAGCATGTTGGGCCTTAGTTTAGGTTTGACTAGGGCTTGCCTTAGAAATGCATGATTCGGAATCGATAGGCCTTAGTTTTGCCCCGACGTCGCTCGGCCAACTTAGATCCCTGTAGGCTGGTGTAGTAGACTTGAGTCTGATAGTTTGGGCCTTAGCTAGACGATACGCTTGCTCCGACGATAGTTATCCTTATTTCTCTGATGTTACGGCTTCACTAGTTACATCGACGACACCACCTTCTGCTTCGTGATTTGAAGTTGGTTTTCAATTCGGTTCCAAGGACTTACATTGATTGGCTAAGTGTGGACGGCGTTCCACGGACATTTATGATCATGGATCGATTGGGACTGTTTCAGCAACTACATTGGCACCCTTGTCGGGCATCCGGATTAGAGCTCCGGCCTCGACCTCATTGATACTTTCGTAGAGCATCCGGTTAGAGGTTCGGCCTCGATCACCCGAATACTTATATAGAGCATCCAGTTAGAGGTCCGACCTCAGTTACTTGATACTTGTGATTGGTTACTCGGGTACTTCTGGTGAGCATTCGGTTCGAGGTCCGGCCTCCGTACTATTAGATTCTACTAATTGGGGTTGAGGTTCTAGTTCGATGTTCTCTGGTCTTGGGTTCTAATATGCAGTTATCTTTAGTTATAGTTATTATGTGTACTCGCCGGGCTTATGGGGTCCGTTCGGGTTTTTATTTAAAACTTGCGCACGAGTGTACCTTCTAGGCTTATGGGGGTTCAGTTAGGTGTACTTAGCTTATAGATTACTTTAGTTAGTTCTTTCTACACTCGTGTGCATTCCATTGTTTACTTAGACTTCCGTTCTTGACCTTTGTTTGTGTTATTCCTTCTTTTCATATTGCCTTTACTCTTCAAGTTCAGTCGGCCTATGATGCCTACTGGGTACCTGTTGTTTGGTACTCATGCTACGCTCTACATCTGTTTTCGTGATGCAAGTCCGAGCACCAGTGGCTAGCGTTGATCGAGTTTGGAGCAGTCTGATCCGGAGACGGGGGTGAGCACACGTCATTTTGTACTATTTTAGTCTCCATCTGTATATTTAGACTTGTCTTTTACCTTTCGAGACAGTCCAATCTCTGTGGTCCACTTTTGGGACTTGTACTCGTTCTGTTAGTAGCTCTGTACTAGTGACTTCCAGGTTCTGGGAGAGATCTTTATTTGTATATATGTTTTGGTTTGCTTCCGTCTGTTTATATTGTTATCTTAAATTTTGCCTACTGTTGTTTAGTTTTTGCCCTCAGACCCATTACTTGTTGTTTCGGGTTATGGGTTGGCTTACCTACTTGTGGGTTATAGTAGGTGTCATCATGACTCGAGAAATCGGATCGTGACAAGTTGGTTGATCATTTTTTATTTTGCACGATACTTAAAAAATCATAAATAAGAAAATAATTTACTAATTCTCCCTCTATAAACTTCTTGAAAAATTTATTAACAAATGTGAACACTTTTTAAAAAAAAATTAATTATAAAAATAATATAAAAAAATTAATTAATATTTTTTTGATTTATCAAGATGGACAACTATTTTTAATATAATAATAACTATACGAGACAAATGAATACTAGAGATGAAAAAAAAGATTCAAATTAATACACAGCAAAATTAATATTATTAATTCAAGTCAGCATATGCATTTAATCTTAGTACAGAAGCCTTTTTCCTTTTTAGGAAACCTTAGTGAATTTAATGGACTTGGAGTTCAAAAGATTTAATTTCCCAACAAAAATATGAATATATCCGCATATACATGTTGGATTTTGTCCAGCCATGTGACCAAGTGTATTTTAGTTTTTGCTTTGTTTTGGGATTTAAGATTTAGTTAGCATTTGGTTATAAATTTTTCAATTGTTTTTTGAAATTAAATTGGGATGAAGTTTGAATTGCAGTTTCAAAATGTGTTTGATCATAATTTTTAAAAATATAAGTATTTTTTTTTATTTTAAAAAACATGAAATATGACTTGTATCCATGCATATTTCCTACAAAACTATTAAAAATATTTATAAGTTTGACACAAAATTATCATTTTTATATTAAAATGGACAATATATTATTATAAAATCAGATTATAATATTTTAGTAAGAACGACTAATAACATAATTCATAAGGAGATCCATAAGAGAAGAAAAAAAAATAACAACATACGGTAGTAACTAGCTATTGCTTAATATAATTTTACAAGTAGTCTTTTCACGACAAGCATGTATTTCTAAATCAAATAACCGAAAAGGCAAGATAAAGTTAGTTGGGGCAAATAATATGTGAAAATTTTCTTATAAAATTTAAAAAAAAATTAATTTTTAATTTTTTTAAAAGTTCAATAGCTATATATATTTTGGTCCAAAAACAAGTTTTTAGCATATTTTGGAATTTTGGGATTTGTTTTTCAAAATATCTTAAAAACTAGACAAATAGATTTTGCCAAATAATTCCAAAATCTATAATCAAATGGTTCCTTAGAAAATTTGATTTATAAATAATATAATTTTAATTTATAGATCTGATCTGATTCGACCTAATCTAACCCTAACCTATAACTAAATTAACCCAATCTACTCTCTATGAAAAAAAATTGGTCCCTCATTTTATAAAATTGTGTCATCTTCTTTCTCCTTTTCTTAGGCAAAGTCTATAAAGGACTTTTTTTGAACGGCATTATAAAGATTATATTCATTTTATTATTCATCCAAATAATGAATAATAACAACTTGTGGAATAATAACAACTTGATAAATGGTTGCAAGAGACCTATGTGTGAAAAATATCAATAAATTAAAGCAATAATGGTAATAATTACGCCCTTTAATTTTACAGTGACATTTTCCTATGGGAAAAATGATAAATATACCCCCGAACTATCGTAAATGGTATACAGATACCCTCCGTCATACTTTTGGGACATTGGTACCCTTGCGTCAAAAAACTAGAGCATATATGCCCTTCACTCTAACGAAAGACTAAATAGGGACACGTGACACAATCTTATCTGTCGATCCGATATTTAATAAATGTCGGGTCGGTGGATAAGATTATGATATGTGTATGCCCGTTAGTATAAAGGGTATATATGTTCTAGTTTTTGGACGGTAGGGCACCAATGTCCCAAAAGTATGACGAAGAGTATCTGCATATCATTTACGATAATTCAGGGTATATTTATCTTTTTTTCCTTTTTCTATTATATTGAGTTTTTCTTATCCAATAGTGAGTAGCCTAGTGTCACGTCCCGCCACTTCGCAGTAGAATTTTGCGTCCGGATAGGGGCGGAAGGGTCTAGAGTTGTGGAGAGGTTTCCGGAAGACTCTAGAACCTTTTAGAGAATTCAAGAAGGCTAGAGAATTCCCTAGAATTCTCTAGATTTATTTAGAAGGCAATGGAAGGTCCTAGAATGTGTAGAGAGTTCTAGAGCTAGGACCAAAGTGTAAATAAGTTTAGGGACTTGTAAGTAATTTTTAATTGCACTTTAGTCCTTAGGAAGTAGTATAAATAGGGGTGCCACTCATTTGCAAAGGCACCAAGCAAGTTGTAAGCAATCTTCCAAAGCTCAATACAAAGCCTTCTTCAAAAAGCTCTCTTTGTTCTTTCCAAAACTTTCCTTAAGCATTCTCTTAGCAATCCAAGTCCTAAAAGGCTTCCTTGAGTTTACAAGACTCTTGAAAGATTAGTGAGTAAACCGTCAAGGGCCACACGGAAACTTAGCCATCACTCTAAGTCCGTGACACTAGGGCCTATAGGTGTTTGCATTTGTTGGGAAAAAGTTCAGAGGACTATCTTCATATATTTGATCAAAATATAGCTGTCATTTTTAGAAAATCAAAATATAAATTACTCTCTAATTTTCATACCCCCCACTCAACAAAATGAGGTGAAAAATGTAATAGTAGATTAAGATCAAAGAATATATAAATAAAGATTATTTTTAATAAATATTTTCTTAAAAAATAAACTTGAAAAAAGAAATGATAAGTAAAAATGGATTAGCATAGATTAAGAAGCAATAAATGATACCTACCGAAGAGGATATAAAGTCAAATATATACTAGTTTGATATACACTATATCATTAAATGGTCCGAGGTTTCCTAAAAGGGAATATTATATTATTGTTTTTTTTTGCATGAATAAATGCATGGCTACAAACGTAGGGGTTTTGTCATAATTAATTGCATAACAAAGAATAATTTAATTTTCGTCTCCTTTTCCAACTAACATTTCATGTTTACCCTTAATCAATAGTGTTAGGTTTGAGTTTTCTATATAACAAAAATTATGTTAGGAGCGTAATCTATGAATGAGCCCTATAATACACAATTTGAATTTAATTGGGATTCTAATGTAAATTTTGGATATTGAGTGAAGAAAAAAAATTAACATTTCATCTATATATCTCGCACTCATCATAATTAACTTAGGCATATGGAGTATATTACTTCTGTTTATTTTTATTTGTCGAATATTATAGTAAAAATATATTTTTATTTTTACTTGTCATTTTTAGTATAATAAGAGAAAATATATTACTATTATTATTTTCATATATTTTACTTTCTTATAATTTTTCAAGAGTTAATACTATATATCAATTAATTAATATGAGTACTGTGGTAGAATACTTATACTCTCTCCATTTCAAAATAAATGATATTTTTGCCTTCTCATTTTGTTTCAAAACAAGAGGGTATTTCACCTAATCAAGAAGATAATAATGCTACTCTTCTAATTTTATCCTTAATTACTTAGATCACTATTTTTATTCAAAGTTCAAAATGAATAAAATAAACTTGGACGGAGAAAGTACATAACACTTTTTGCATATCAGGAGATTTTTTCATATTTTATTATTCACGTTAATTTTTATATTTTTTAAATGTTTCTTAAAATCTAAAACTATATATCAATTAATATGATTACACAAGTATCATAACAAACACTTACATAACTTATTAATTTTAAGAAGCATACAAAATTTAAAATAAACAAGTAAAATAAATGGAGGCGGAGTAATATTTTTTATTCAGATCCACACATGCATTTAATCTTAGTTCAACAACTTCTGTCCTCTTTAGGAAGTTAATAAACGTGCATTTAATGAACATGGAGTTTAATTCAACATGCATTCCTAATATATTTTTTTATATTTTAAAATAAGTAATTTTTTACCTTTTTATTTTATTTTAAATTAAGTGGTCTTTTATATAAAATAAAATAAAAATTTATCTAGCCAAGAACCTACTAAAAACTATATCTTTTTAAACACATTTTTCTTCCAAAACCACCCTTGTTTACTACCGATAAATTAGTACACACATTTTGCTTGGTCTATAAATGATAAATTAGTACAGACAATGTTTACGTTGTGCATAATTTTTTTTGAAATTACTATAAAATTACTACAAAGTTTTGAAAAAGTATGCAACATCCGAAGGCTGTAGTCAGGGTCTCAGGGAGGATCTAGGAAGGTCAAGAGGTGTCACAAGACATGACTTCGTCGGAGAAAATTAATATATATTATAATAAAAAGACAGAAAAGAAATAAGATAATATATTATACAGGGTTAACCCCTGATGTAAAAAGGCGCACAACTCAATTGGTTTAGTGTATCAATTACACTGCGAGGGTTGTGAGTTTGAAGCTTGACACCCTTTCTTGATAGTTTATATAAAAATGATTTGCCTTTCTTTCTTTTTCCGGTTTTTCTTTTCTTCCTTTTTTTTTTTCTTTTTCTTCTTTTGATATTTTATATAAAAATAAATATGTAGTATTATCATATTTATTTTTAATGAGATTATTTTTTTAAAAAAAAATTATCTAGAAAAAGTTAAAATGTTTTTTTAAATTTATCTTTTGAAAAAGATATAATAGTATACGTGAAGGGGCGAACACTGCAGCCATGTATTGTACCAAGAGTAATGTATATAGTACATTATAATGGGCCCATCTGTCATAAATATATGACCTACTCTATTAACACGTGTATTGCTCTTTCTTTATCAAGAAAAAAACACGTATGCTACTAATTGGGTTGGTCTTTTCCATTGGAACATTTAACAAAAAAACTTTTGTGTAAAGTGAGCTTATTGTTCTTCTTCAGGGAATGATTTCTTCCGTCCCGTCCCTTCAGGTTTAAATTTCTTTCCCACTGGGTATTATACGTTTTCCTGCCAATGTAGAACCTAGCGGACATGGATTTATGTTATTTTTGTTTTGCTTTTAGGTCAATTTTTCATTCGATTGATTTGAATTTTCTTTCAATTTGCTGATTTATTTGGTATTTGGGTTGTAATACCGTTGCATGCACTATATTTTAGAGTTCATTGTAATTTGTAGCACTGGTCCTTTTTCTCCTTCTCCTCTCCGACTTGCCTATTTACGAATTTGTATTTAATAATTTCTCATATTCAGGTCTTTGCATTTACTTCAAGGAGAAAGGGGAGAATTGCAAACATGAGATGCCTGAATGGAGCAGAAGCTTGACATTCAAACAATCTATCAATTTTTTAGGAGAAATTATTATATCATTATACATCAGGTACACCTACCAACCTTAATTCTACCAAATCAAACCAAGAAAATATAGGTTTTCCCCATTTTGATTCGATTTTCGATTTACTGACTATGAATTTCTGATTTGAGTAGAGACTGTAACACTAAATTCCTTATAGGGTGAGTTCACAATTTTGCGGTCTATAGGAGTTACATTCTGCTACCACAACAACAATTCTTCTGTTTTTTTCTTCAACACCCATCCTTTTATCTAACTCTGTTGAAGCTTAATGGAGATAAAATAAATAACAAACTACCTTAAGTTGATGACATGATGGTTAACCTTAAAATGCACATATCTCCTTTTCTGAAAATTGGCATGGACTAACACGAATCAGTAGGCAAGTTTCTAAATTATTTTTTAGCACTGATGTTATCATAAACAAAGTCGTCTGAGATCATATGAATGGATTGTTGGTGTTCTGTGGTAATAGGAAGTTCTACTTTAAATTTTACGGACTAGCTTTCTGTTACCTCAATCGGACATAGAAGACGGTCTCCATGTTCTAAGGTATGAAACTTACATTTAATATGTCTCTCATATTTCTTGATTTTGGTGTCTCTGCATTATGAGATAATATAATGTATCACATGAAAATTGACGAGGGTCATAGATGTCTAGCATGTATTGTTTGCATCAGACGTTTTATGTTGAGCTTTAGTGGTGGAGTAGCAGTTCTATTCTGAATTTATTGCCTTTAAGCTTTCATGCTCTGGAATTCTGTAGATCAGGTGAACCTCAATAGGGATCCTCTCTTTTCCCGTGACACATTTCTTTTTTTGAGGCGGTCTCTTTTTCTCAATTTGACCATTTATATCTACTGATTGTTGAACCCCCAAAAAAAACAGAAAAATATCTCTTGATTGTGTTCGTCGTGTCCAGTAGTTTAACATTTTTAGAGCTTCGCCTTTATGCACTCTAAGCTAACATAATATTATGTGCTAATTACTGCCACCGTCTTATTGGTTCAGTGGGAGCATTCTTCGTTTGCCTGCGTGATTATCCCATTTTCTCACATTTGTTTACTTTTTCACCATATTTTTGTTGCTACTTTTATTTGGGTCTCATGTTTTAGGATCTGGTGGTTTATACTGATATGATATTTTAGCTTTCTTGGGATGAGGTTCATTATTTTGACTGTAGTTGATTTATATTTTCTGTTAGTAGAATTCAAATATATTACTAAGTTGAGTTGTAAATTGGAGTTATGGAACTACTGAATCCTGGAACATATATTCCTGTGGAAATATGCTTACTCTTCAATATATATTTTAGGAATATACTAAGATATATGAGATACAAATTCATTACGAATACGTAAAACTCTACGCAAGAACACTAGCCAAATATCAATATTCATGTTTTCAGTAATAGGAATCTCTATATCTAGACAACAAGACACACTTCTCTGTTACGACTACAATTGTTTGGCTCTACAATTAGTTTCAACAAACCTGCACATTAACTTAAGATGTTATCTTCCAATCGCTTAAATATCTCTCAAATTAGAGCTAATCGGTTAAATATCTCTCAAATTAGTAGCTCTTGCTGCTTGATTCCCCCAAAGAAAACCATTGATGATGCACCACTTCGACAATGTGATCGGAGTGCAGCAAACGAAATCATTATCAAAGCTGGATAGGCTATAGGCGAGGCAAGTTCTTAAGTAATTGAGTCTATTCTCCAGATTCGGCTCCCTTTGGAGGATGTGGAGTAGGCCGGGAAAGATGTAGCAACATTGTATATGGAAGAGCCTATAGGTGAAAACAATATATTTCATAAGCTTAGTTTCTTTAATCATCTGACCAATACATTTGCCTTATCATGTGACCAAGGAAAATATTTCCTTGTAAGATGATGCTGCCATAACATGATTATACATAATAAGAGTCGCACTATAATATCATCATGTAACTCTGTACTTTTTAGGTTTTGTGTTATGGTTATGATTCTTTACATTTATCTTATGTTTACATATCTAACACCATCAGGTGTTTGAAGAAGTCCAGCTACTAAAAAGTTAAAATTTCTTTTGCATTGTTGAAACTTGAGTAGAAAATTTTCAATTTTATATTACTTTTAAGTTCTTCCATATTGGTTCCCTTAAGTTAAATTTAGTAATTTTTACAATTGAAAAATGCATATTTTGCTTGCTATCACTAAATAGATTGAGCGTCCGAGAAAAAAAAGAAGAAATGAAGAAGAATATGGAAAAGATATCTTGGCTAAAGGGTATTAACAGGACAAGCTTTACAAAGAGTTTAATGGTAAGTTGTTTCTAGCATACACAAGGAATCGTCTATATGGTTTTATTTTATGCTCTCTATAAATATGAAGGTGTTATGTAGTGGCTAAAGAATGATTTAGTTTTGATGATGTATTGCCGCATTTCTTTATAATATATTAGTTGCCTCTATATTTAATGAAAACTCATTAGATGTTAAAGTATTTGTTAGAACATAAAACCAGTGAACATTAACTCCTACAGTAGTGTTATTTTTCGAGTCTTCTAGGCTATTTCACATGTCTTTAAAATGTTCCCTAAGTTCCAATAGTTGTAAGATATTCGATCTGATGAATAAGAAAAGGAAAATAGAGATTTTAATGCATTTTATTCCTAAAAGAAGTTCCTTCTTTCAATTGTGACAGTCTCTTCAAGTACTAATATTATTGACAGAAAGGACAAGGTGAGACAAGTGACTATATTTGATCTCATGATAAAATGAAATTAATTGTAGATGGTGTATTTCCGAAACAAAGAATGTAGGTAAAGTGATATACTGATGATATGAAAGCATTTACTAATTAAATATGACAAAATGAGGATATTAATTTTAACACGATCAAAATGTAAGACACTATAAAGGAGCAAAATCAACTCCTAATTTCCAGTTAGTAGGAAGATTTCTTGAATGATATTTCAAGGGTTTGGCGACTTCTTAAAATACCTAAGTTATAATATATTAGGGGAAGAAATAGTTTCTCCTTACCTCCTACAACTCAAAGTTACTTTTCAGTGTACTTCATATTTTCTATTTTTTGAGCAATTAAAGTTCCTTTTATTATGAATAATGATTGTTCGATTTTCTACAGAAGAAGAGAATCAAGTATAAATTATGTTCTCTGCTTTTTGGTTGCTATGACATTTTCAATTCGAATAATTTCACAAGCAAGTTGCCAAAGGTAGTTACACAAATGGATCTGTGATTGTGATTTATGTGAAATACATTTGCACTATTTTTTTTAATGAGAATTTACCGAGTCTTCTTCATAGTAGTATTTGATTTGAGTAATGTGAACACAATATTAAGGAAGATGATAAAGTTTATACGTTAACAATTAAGGTTTGCTTAATTTTGCTTCAGGTTCTTTGTTAAAATCTAAGCTTATGATAGCAATGCAAGGAGGACTTTTGAATGGATGGATTTTTCTTTGCATCAACTATAGAAGATTTATTTAGTTTTCAAGTTCCTCTTTATTCAACTGGAACTACAGTGATTACAAAATTCCTTTTTTATGTGTTATGTATTATGTAATGACAATTAAAATGTTTTTGATACAAGTGTAGATGAATAATGACACGGTAGACAAATCAAAACTCAAAAGTCATTTTTTTGCATTGGAAATTAAAAAATGTTCAAAAATACACAAATATACATGTGCACGGGCCATGCCCATCTAGTATATATATATAAGGTGACTCCGCTTGCAATACGCCATTGGCTGTTGTATAGCTCATTGATCGCAACTTCAACAATTCCTTGAAATTTCAGAGGTAGAGCCAGGATATGGGGTCTATAGGTTCAAATAGGTATGACAAACAGACAAGTGGTCGAGTTGGATATGTGGTCAAAATGAGTCGGGGATAAATGGATGAATATCTAACCCACTCATATTTGATACGAATAAAAAATGTTAAAACCAACAAAGATATCGTTATTTATATTATATATTGCATTTTATCATGTAAAAGAAATAAGGACTCCTATATTACAAGCATTTTTGTGTCTTTTTTTTCTTTTAAGGGTGTTTGGTACGAAGGAAAATATTTTCATCTCTTTTTTGTGATATATAATTATATTCTTTAAAAAGTAACGAACCCTAACTAATTTTTCATCGAAAAATATGATTTTAAAATTGCGTTTGAAATTGTGTAAAGAAATGATAGTTTCTTTTTATTTTTAAGAGAATGTGTTTTTTGCTTTTTTCCATGGTTAATTTTATGTTTTGTTTCCTAAAAAAGAAAACTTTGAAAAGAATATAAAAAGTTAAAAAAAGGAAAATTAAGCGAAGCTGGTGGGATTCGAACCCACACAGCTTAGATACATACCTTACCGTTGAACAATCAAACCATTTTTTTTAAAATTAATTTTGAGCTCGGGGCTCATTTTATTTCATCAACAATCAAACCATTTTTGTACGTGGGTTTGCAGATTAAAATATGAATAATTGTTAGATTTTCTACTATAAATACAACATCTACACAAAAAGTTATTGGGTTCATCCGAAACGCCTATTCTACAGTAGTTCCACCTCTTCCTTGACAGATGAGATTTTTAGTTAGTTTATAATATTATTTCTAATCTTATGGTATACTATATAACAAGAAATCATGACTAAGTAGAATTGAATACAAATAAACACGAGGCACATAATGTACATCCATAGAAAATGTCGAATTAATTAATGTTGTAATAGTAAATTAGGAATGTTAGGTGTGTGTTAACAAAAGTCTCATATTTGTAATTGAAAGAATTGGGTGTAGGTTTTTAATAGTATGACACTTTTTAAATATACCAATTACCATGTAAGCTTGACTCAAAGAGTGCAATACCACTCCAAATTCATATATATATATATAGTAACGGATCCAGGATTTAGAGTTCGTGGGTGCCAAATAGACTTATCGATTAAATTAATTTTATATTTGATTAAATTATTCGTCTTTTCGATATATATCATAAATCAATCAATAAAATATAAATAATAAGATATTACACTTTTATTGAGTATTTAATCAAATAAAAGAAAAGTCAAAGGAGTAATAATGTAATTAATTTAATTTAAGTCAATAACAATTATAAAAAAAAATTGTGCCAGCTGTTTTTCCTTAAAAAAATATGTTTGGAGCCTTTTTTTTTTCGTGCTTGGAGTCTTTTTTTTTCTTAAAAAACGTCTGCAGCAAATTTCTCAAAAAAATAGGTACAAATGGGATTCGAACCCGCATCATCAGCCTTCTAAAGTTGCCCTCCTACCGTGGCACCACAAGCCAATTTTGTTCAGTGGGTGACACGCTTTATATATATA
>NW_026022791.1:33036-39109 GCF_019186545.1 Solanum stenotomum | reverse complement strand
ATATAGTTTCCGTCGAAGTTCGGGGTGGGGCGTTGCACCCCCACACCTCTTCATAGATCTGCCCCTATATATATATAAAACCCAATATTAATCTAATAGTTAGGTAAAGTCAGTTATCCACTACAAAAATATCATGAAAATGTATGGAACTCAAAGGTCCAGGTTTGACTTATAAAAAGACCAATTCCATTAACATCTTTATAAGGACTCTTATAATAAGACTAGTTTCTAAGTCAATATTTTTTTAGCTCACTTAGATGTAGTACTTGCTAATTGGAAATTCTATTATGATAGCTTAATTATGAGTGTGTGTGAGGGAGAGTATGTCGTAAATTTCTTTCCTTTATATATATATATATATATATATATATATATAAAATTAATTATGGTGTATCAAAAAATCTATATGCAGTGGCGTATACAGAACCCTATGTCCTTTTAAAAATGAAAATTAATAAATAACAATGTAACTCAATATTAAAAAAAAAGATGTATACACCTAATATACAGGGATATACATTAATCATAAACATTGTATACAACAAAAAAATGGGCCAAAAGACTAGAAAATTAAAGGGAAAACTATATAAATGAGCCATAAAATTTAAATTAATTACAAGTTCATACCCAAATTCAAAGTAATTTCTAAAATACCCATTCTCTCATAAATAATTATAGTCCATATCCCCATTCATCAAGAGTGATAATTTTCGCTTAACTAATATTAAATCGGTATATATATATAGTATAAATTATAGGAACCACATATTATAAGTACTAAATAACATCATATCCCTTCTAATTTTCTATTTACCAAAAATCCCTTAAAAATGATGTTTGTGGGATACATAGCGTTGTGCACGGGATACATTAGGTTTGATACATTCCACATAGCGGGATACATAGTGTTGTGCACGGGATACATGTGGGATACATAGCGTTTGATACATTTCACATAGTGAGATACATAGCGTTGTGCACGGGATACATGCGGGATACATATGTAAATAAGAGATTTTTGAAATTTTTGAAATAAGTAGGGATAAATGGATATTAAGGTAAGTAAAGGAGTGTAGTTAAATAATTTGTCCATATATATATACCATATTGGTATTATTAAGGTTTCTTGTTTAGAAATTACTTATTAGTCAATGATACTATAAGAGTATATATGTATATTGTTGTGGTATCATTAAGGTTTCTTGTTCAAAAATTACTCATTAGTCAATGATACTATAAGAGTATATATATATTATGGTATCGTTAAGGTTTCTTATTAAAAAATTACTCATTAGTCAAAGATATACTCTTATAGTATCATTGACTAATGAGTAATTTCTTAACAAGAAACCTTAATGATACCAATACAGTATATATATATATATATATATATATATATATACACACTGATTTTTTATCAATTCAGCGAAATTATCAGCCTTAATGATACCAATATAGTATATGATATTGATTTAGTATCAATCAAGCAAATTATCAGCATTAATGATACCAATACGATATTTGATACTGATTTAGTATCAATTAAGCGAAATTAGTAAGGGGGTATATAGTGTAATTATTTAGTGGGATGTATGTTTGTAATTATTTTACTTTTATGGGGTATTTGTTTATTTTTCCCAAAATTAAACAACAGATTTTGGAGAAAGAAATGGGCCAAAAACCCATTTATCTTGTGCTGCCTTTGCTAGCTTTTGGATATGAAGATGTGAAAATTTCTAATATGACATATATTATACTAATATTTTCGAGTTATAGCAGTAGATTTAGACTTTGAAGTTATAACATTAAAAATTTCAGGTTGTAACATATTATTAAAATAAAAAAGTATTTTTAATAATTAAAAACATTTGATTTGAAAATAATAAACTGATTTAAGGAAATTAAAATAAAGCGTTTAAGAATGAAAAAATGAAAAAAACGTTTAAGAATTAAATTAAGATAATTATTAATTAGCATGAATTAAGGAATTTCAAACTAATTAAGAATATTCAGTTTCCTTAATTCACTCCAATTTGTTAAAATTAATTTAAAAATCAGATTTTATCCATTTTTCTTTTATGTTTCTCTCTCTTCGTTTTTCTTCCAGAAATTGAGACTGTCGACAATTTGATTTATTTTTTTTGTTGAAAAAACATGTTTTTTTTTGTGATGGACAACTACGTATCAATATTAATTAAACATGGCGGAAGATGGATTGCTTCAGGTTAGTATTTTTAATTGTTTACTGTTTTTATTTGGATTTCAATGAAATAGAAAAAAATGAAACTGTAAAGCGTAACTATATTGAATGTGATATTTTTTTTTGTATAAACAATACGTTTTGTTCATAATACTTATTATTTGTTCTGAAATTATAATATTAGTGATTTTTTTGGTAAGTTTCTATTTTTTGGTAGTGGTTTAGTGTAATTATAATTAATTTGGTACGAAAGTGTATTCAGTAATGTGAAAAAAAAGTTATTTAGACTTTTGAAGAGTTATATGACAGTTGTTTTAAGTTAATATGAAAGTGTCTTAACTAGTTAGTAAAAAAAATTATTTTAAAGTTTGAATAAGTGTATTAAAAATGTTTTAAGTTGGTATGAAATTCAAAATGTTATTATTTATATAAGTTTTGTCAATTATGTATAAATTTGTGCGAAAGGAATGAACTATTTGGTATGAGAAATGTATAAATTTTGGTATAAATGATGATTGGATATATGAATGTTGTATTAAGTATGTATGAAATCCGTTTTATTTTTTTAAATGAAATATATTTGTAGTTTACTGTATGAATGATTCGTGTATGAAAAAATAATGACAAGTGTGTGTAATTTTTATTTTATTTATTATGTAAGACCAATTTTAGTTTTTTTAATGAAACAGTGCAATGACCCAAAAGGTCATTTTGGTAATTTTTCGTGGAAATGACTATGTTGCCCTTTCGGTAGTTGCCCCGAGTCCCATGTTTTGTGGTTGTAAAGTTGGTTTGAGGAAAAGTTGGTAAAAAAGTTGAGTTTTTGAGAAGTTGAGTTTTTATGAGTTAAAGTTGGTTAAAAAGTGTTTTTTCGAGTCATTTGGAGTTTCGGGACTCGGATCGGATTTCCGTCGATTCCGGCAGTTTTAGAATGTCGAAACGGGTCTGTGTGAAGTTACGGAATCGAATTTGGAGTTGAAATGAAGAATTGAGGTCCTAAGTTGCTAAAGTTGTGAAATTTTGATAAAGAGTTGACTTTGGTCAACATATGAGGTTTCGAGGCTCAGATTGAAATTCCGAGAGTACCGTTGGTTTCGGGAGGCGATTCTAAGTCTAGAATGAGTCTTGGTTGAATTTTTAAACGCTCCNAAAAAAAACCTTAATTGCAAAATTTCCGTTCATGCTCTAGAATTTTTTTGTAGATCTGGAAAGAACCGAACACCGACTAAGGAGGACAAAGTATTCGAGAATTTTTTAGATATAGTAATTAATTTAGAAAAATTACAATATCACTTTAAGAAATCGTATAACATTATTGTCGGAGTCCCACATCGTTTATGGAACAAATATATAGACTTTTTATATTGTCTTGAATAATATAAAATATTAGCAGTAGATATTGGTGCAGTTTAGTCGGAAAATGTTCTTATTTTCCTCTAAAATGTACCACAATCTATTGCCTCTTTTGTGATATATATATATATATATATAAATTAGCCGAAGAGGATTCACACTGAGTCACATCTAATATATAGTAACTATGTATAAATAATGTGATTTTCCAATAAAGAAAGTTGAGATGACCTTAGCCCAAAGTGGCTCCGTTACAAGACTATTCATTATAATGTTATGTCCATAATGTCTTTGATGATCATATATATGATAATAGTGCATGGTATAATATCGTTCCTATGATAAATTATCCTTACAAGACATGATTCCAATTAGAGGTCTAAAAACATCATATTTTCTTTATTTGCTAAGTTTATGTGATACTTAGCAAGTTAAAACTGTGATATTTTCTTTCTATATATAATATATTTATGTGTATATATACGTATAATATACATATTTTGTAGATAGTTAACGCCCTCTAAAAAATATGATATAATAAACTAAATAATCAATAAAATACAATATTAGAATAACTTATTTCAGCATTGCTTTTCTTTTAATCAAACGACTCATAATTGTGACTTAACTTAATTTTTTCGATACTCAAATCCCACAGACCAATAACCATGACAAAATTTGAATAGATTGTTTTAGATATAGAATTTAGTATTATCTTATCGTGATATAAACCATTCCTCAATAAAACACTGAAATTTTTTAAGTGTAAATTCTAATATGACATATATTATACAAATATTTTCGAGTTATAGCAGTAGATTTAGACTTTCAAGTTATAACATTAAAAATTTCAGGTTGTAACATATTATTAAAAAAAAATTATTTTTAATAATTAAAAACATTTGATTTGAAAAGAATAAACTGATAAAAAGAAATTAAAATAAAACGTTTAAGAATGAAAAAATGAAAAAAAAACGGAAATAGGGATGGCTTTTAAATTTGAATTAAATTAAGATAATTATTAATTAGCATGAATTAAGGAATTTCAAACTAATTAAGAATATTCAGTTTCCTTAATTCACTCCAATTTGTTAAAATTAATTTAAAAATCAGATTTTATCCATTTTTCTTTTATGTTTCTCTCTCTTCGTTTTTCTTCCAAAAATTGAGACTGCCGACAATTTGATTTATTTTTTTTTGTTGAAAAAACGTGTTTTTTTGTGATGGACAACTACGTATCAATATTAATTAAACATGGCGGAAGATGGATTGCTTTAGGTTAGTATTTTTAATTGTTTACTGTTTTTATTTGGATTTCAATGAAATAGAAAAAAAATGAAACTGTAAAGCGTAACTATATTGAATGTGATATTTTTTTTTGTATAAACAATACGTTTTGTTCATAATACTTATTATTTGTTGTGAAATTGTAATATTATTGATTTTTTTGGTAAGTTTCTATTTTTTGGTAGTGGAAATGTGTAATTATAATTAATTTGGTACGAAAGTGTATTCAGTAATGTGAAAAAAAGGTTATTTAGACTTATGAAGGATTATATGACAATTGTTTTAAGTTAATATGAAAGTGTGTTAACTAGTTAGTAAAAAAAGTTATTTTGAAGTTTGAATAAGTGTATTAAAAATGTTTTAAGTTGGTATAAAATGTGAAATGCTATTATTTATATAAGTTTTGTCAATTATGTATAAATTTGTGCGAAAGGAATGAACTATTTGGTATGAGAAATGTATAAATTTTGGTATAAATGATGATTGGATGTATGAATGTTGTATTAAGTATGTATGAAATCTATTTTATTTTTTAAAATGAAATATGTTTGTAGTTTACTGTATGAATGATTCTTGTATGAAAAAATAATGACAAGTGTGTATAATTTTTTATTTATTTATTATGTAAGACTAATTTTAGTTTTTTTAATGAAACAGGGAAGTATGTTGATTATCAGATGGAGGGGATTATATATGAGTATTCTAGTCTTTATAGTGGTCTAGTAAGTGCGATAACATCGCAGGTAATGATAGATGCTAATATTCACAATATAGAGATAAAATATATAGTTAGTGATAGATGTCCCCCTTTTAGTATCCACAATGATGTAGGTGTGCGGGTTTTTTTAGATCAAAAGAAATCTAATGTAGATTTCTTTACGAAATATCCATTGTGCATAACTTTGAGGAATATAGCAATAGATAATCATGATTCTGTAGTTTTTGTGGATAGGAGACATTCTGATGTTAGTAGAACACTAACTAACTTTGATTTATACTCCAGCAACTCCATCCGCTTGATAGGAGTGAATTTAGATGGAGTTGTCGATGAGAATACTGATGAAGGAAATGGAGTAATCAGTGACCTTTCTAATATATTTATAGCTGAAAATCAGATTTACAATGATAAAGAAACACTTATGGAGGTTATGCGACATTATGGAGTTGTGGAAAAATTCAGATTTCTTGTGAGTCGTTCTAGTTCATCTTGGTAAGGATTTTATTTATTGTTTG
>NW_026022791.1:32315-32778 GCF_019186545.1 Solanum stenotomum | reverse complement strand
GTGGAGATCCAGCCGAATCATATGCCAAACTTCCAGGTTTTTTTTAGAACTAAATTTTGTATTTTATATTACTGACTGAATTGGTGTGAATTTTAAAAATGCAACAATCTGGCATGCAGTTTGTTTACATACTGAATTCCCAATATCCATTTTGTTTCCTTTCTGTAACCAATTAGTATCCATTCTGTATATAATTTGAATATAATTGGTATCCATGTTTTATCCAGCTAGTATATTTGTTGTGTTGTAATGTTCAGCTATATAACTATAAAATTAATTGTAAAAACTGAAAAAATTCCAGGTTATCTATACATATTGGAGCAGACATATCCTGGTTCAGTTTTAAAATTAGAAAGGACGGAATGTGATAAATTCTTATATGCATTTGTTGCATTAGAAGCATGTATTAGAGGTTGGGAGTATTGTAGGCCAATTGTAGTTGTTGATGGGGCAGCTTTGAGAG
>NW_026022791.1:19674-28174 GCF_019186545.1 Solanum stenotomum | reverse complement strand
AAAAATAAATCAAAATCATATAAACATTGATAAAAAATAATATAAAATTATGTGGATACAAATATTATTCATGTTTCATACACATGCATATACATAAATTTTAGTACTGCCTTATGCAATATTTATAAAAAAATTCACACCAAATTTATTCAAACATCATACCAGGTTCATTTGCACTGTTGCATTCATCAATCTATTTTCATAAATTTATCGAAATACGCTAACAATAATTTAACAATTTTAATACATTAATGGATAAATTGAATAATAAACCTTCTTAATAGGAAAAATCCCAATTTCATATTAATATTATTCTAAATTTATACAAAACAGAGTAATTAAATAATTCATACCATATACAAAATTAATAGACCATCCCACCAATGTTAACACACAATTCATACCATTTTCCCATACCAATATTGTATCAAAGTACATATAAAATCCAACAATCAAACATTAACCTCATATCCATACACATTTTATTCATATTTTGAACTATTTTCACACATACAAATGTTTCGAAAAAAACAATAAGCATAATGTGATATAAAAAATCACTATTTTGGCTAATGTGGAATAAAATTAAATAAAGTACTTACCTTAACAACTTTTTTGTGTTTTTTGGATGTTGGTACTTCTGATTCCTTCTTTTTTGTTGTACTTCTTGTTGATGGTTTTGAAGATTGAGCAACTTCTACATTTGTTGTTTTTTTTCTTTTTTTCTTTTTTGTTTCACTAACAAAATCAGAATCAGATTCGGAAGGGGTTTCACCAATTTTCCCCTTCCTTTTCTTCCCCTTTTGATTTGTCGAAATCGGCCTTTTCTTTGTGTTATTTTTTTTCTCTTTTTTATCTTTCAACCGAGATGAACCACACGCCGCTGGAATTTCAGCCCTTTTAGNGTTTGAGTTAATATATTGAAAGTTGGAACATGATCTTCATGAATATAAGTTCCTTCAACAGATCTGGCACTCTTTCGAGGAGTTTCAGTGTGTTTCTTAGACATGCTGATGATGAGAAACGTAACGAGAGTGACGATTGTGGTTGTGAGAAGGATTGGATGGACGGTTGTGAATGTGATGGTGGAGTGGTGAGGAAGATGGGAGTGAAAATTATGAATATGGGGGTAGTGGGGTGGTGGCGTGTAATTGTGAATATGGGGATAGTGGGGTGGTGGCGTGTAAACTGATAGGCTTGGGTGGGCGGGAATTGTGATTGGTGTATGAAGTAATTGGAGCGTAACGGTAAAAAAGGAAGTCTAATCAATGTAAATCCCTAAATTCGTGTAACTGCTAATTTCGATTTTAAAAAAGGAACTGAAATTATATTAGCTAGCTATTAATAATTAATAATATAAAAATATAAAGAGATTAATTATTTTTAAATGAACCTGTAATTAATTTTTAAATAAAGTTAAATTTAAGTAATATGTTATAACCCGTAAATAAACTGTTATAAGTAAGAATATTTTAAGAATGTGTTTAAAACTTGTAATATTGACCCTTAAATGTGTATATGGTGTGATTTTTCCTATGAAGATTGGGTCAAAAGCCCAAAATCAGGAATTAGGTCCAAGTGCTGGACCAGACACTTGGGACAAATATTTCTTCCGTGTTTTGTTGTAGTTAATTTGTTTAATTCTTATTTGTTTATTTGATAAGTAAGCTTGGGTTTAACATAATTCAAACTCCCAAAAAGATGTGTTATTCTAGTAGTGGTTATTCATAATAAAAAAATTCGAAAATTAGGTAAATAAATACTTCTCCTTTTCATGTTATTTAATTGAAGTTTGATTAAAATTTCTTACTTGTTTAATTTCTTTTGTCAACTCTTCTATAAAAATAATTCTTTACTGTCTTTTTTGACAAATGTGGTCTCTTTCAAAATTGTTTCGAGCATGAAACGTTTACTTCCTTGGATAAATTTTACATGTTTACTTTCTTTAAATATTAGCCAAATATTTTAAATCGTTGGATAACCACGTGTTAGAGGACACTTCAAATGCCTTAAAAATCTTCTTAAAGTATAAATGTGAATCTCGTACCCTTTTTTTGAAATTTCAATTGATTAGCCCGTTTTAAATCTTTTGAAATTAAATCTAAGTTTTCTTGATTTCTTTTAAAAAATTAAGTGAGGACTTCTTTAAAATTTGATTTTTCCTTAAAGTTAGATTGATTTTTTGAAACGAGCATTCTTACATCTAAAACACCCTCGTCTAAATCCTAAAAATGGTCATGTTTAATGTGCTTTTTAATGAACTGACATTTTCATATGCGGAGATTTCTAGTCCAACAATTGTCATTTAACCTTTATATTCTATTTCTATCCTTATCTCCTATCTGATTCATCTGTTGTTGTCTTCTCAGCAGTTATTACTCTTTAAGCATTCGTCTTACCTTCTCCACTTTGGCAAATACATTGCCTTCACATTTCAATCTATCCACTACTTATCGATATTCTAACTTATCTACACATGCAAATTCGTTCCAAATCTGAAATTTCTAAGCCTAGGCAACTGTTTTCCTTATGCGCAATCGTCATTCATGAGCTCAAATTGAACCATCTTGTTGTTCTCGGGCTATCAAGAATTCGAGTATATGTTTTACTTATCCTAGGAAAAATGTTCATCATCACTTGAAAGTGGTGTAAATACATACTTATTTTATACTTGTAATTCTAGTTATAAAGAGGAATGAATACAACATGCTCCAGTTTGAATAATTGGGCATTTTATTAAATATTCACACAAAATTGATACAAACTACAAAGTTTTGAGAAAGTAGGTAGAAGTATGTACTTTGTCTAGAATGATGTTGAACAGCTCTGTACTCATCGCAACTTGATCAATTCCCTAATTAATGAGATTTTTAGTTAATTTCATCATATTATTTTAAATCTTAACACGAATCATCATAAAGTAGGATTGAATACAAATAATAGAAGATGCACATAATGTACATCCACATTATAGAAAATGTCAAATTAGTTATTGCATGAATATTAAATTAAGAATATCACTAATATGTTCCTATAAGAGTGAGCATAAGTCAATATTGATCGACAATAGCCGGTAGACTCAATTATTCACTATAAGAATATCAAGAAATAGAAATATATGGAACTCAAAGGTCCATCTTTGACACTTATAACAAGACCAATATATTCTATCAACACCTTAATAAGGAAATAAAAGAACGACTTCAAGATGAATTGTATTCTTTTCAACATTCTATTTAGAGTTGTTCATACCAAGTTATCTACTTATATTTTCTAATTTAATCTTTTCTTATTTATTTGGTTAATGGTCAGGCTTATGAATTTTTTCCCACTTTACAAGTTCATTCCTGATATGAAAAACGCTTAGTACCCCAGAAACGCTTTAACATGGTTGATAGATTCCCGAACATGCCCACAACATGAAGAGAAAGCAGAACTTACTGTCAATGGTCAAGTTGGGTTATGCTTTTTAAATTACTTAAAATAGAATGTTCCACTTGTCAAGGGGTCAATTCGGCTAGGTTAAGATGACCAAAACACACACTCATTTTCATTTTATATAAAATACTGACATGTGTATTTTAATGTTAATTGATTTGATATTATAAATGTTTTCTTTTTAACTTTCATTCTTTATTTTAATCTTGTTCCTTCAAGTAATTCTTATTCTTTGCATGCTTGTTAATTAGTGAAAGATAGTTATACTAGTAAATGATGTATTACTTAAATGTTGACTTAACAAAGTAGTATAATTAGAATTTCGATTCATACATTTGTTGTTAAACTTGGTGAGAATTAAAAATATACCTTTGACTCTGCAATGATAGAGCACCGTTATTTCCTGTGCTGAGGCCAGAGGAATGATCTCACTAGCTTCGAGAAGAATTTCTTTCTACAATGTTTTCATATGAAAATTAGTTCACCCTCGATAAAAAATGATAGACAAAATAAAATAATATAATTATAATATTCTTAACTTACATTATTAGCCGATCTCGGCACATCAGAAGTCTGTGGGACAAGAATATCTGGAGTAATATCCCTGTAACATAGATGATTAAGAGTTTAATTCAGGAAAACTTGGAGGACAAGCACATATAATTGTGAGAAGGTTTTAAGTTCAAAGTTGGATTACGAAAATGCGTTTCAGTAATTTTTTTAATTAAAATATCTTTTACTAATTTTTAAACTTAAATTAATAATGACAATTAAACTAGACAAACTACATGGTTAGATATTATAACATATCATTTTCCACTTCTTAATGACTTAAATTGTTAAACATTTTAGTTTCTAGTTTCTACCGTTAAGTACATTCATTCAAAACCTTTCATGTATATAATTTCTCCCTTTATAAATTGGATAGAAAATGTTAGTCCACTACATTTTGTGTTTTATCATCTTATAGTTTTTATCTAATTTTTTTATTTATTAGTCTTTTTTCTTTTATTAATATATTGTTTTGTTCAAATTTTTTCGTTTTATATGATATACTAACATGTGTATTTTAATATTTTTTATGTTAACTGATTTGATATTATAAATGTTTTCTTTTTAACTTTATTCTTTATTTTAATCTCGTTCTTTCAAATAATTCTTATTCTTTGCATGCTTGTTAACTAGTGAAAGATAGTTATACTATTAAATGATGTATTACTTAAATGTTGACAAAGTAGTATAATTAGAATTTCGATTTATGCATTACTTGTTAAGCTTGGTGAGAATTAAAAATATACCTTTGACTCTGCAATGCTAGGGCACCGCTATTTCCTGTGTCTGAGGCCAAAGGAATGATCTCACTAGCTTCGGGAAATATTTTCTTCTACAACGTTTTCATATGAAAATTAGTCACCCTCGTTAAAAAATGATAGACAAAATAAAATTATATAATTATAATATTCTTAACTTACTTCATTAGCCGGTCTCGGCACATTAGAAGTCCACGATATAGAGAGTAAGTAGACCTCACTGACAAGGAGTCAAGTTGGGCTAGGTTTTTAAATCATTTGAAATTGAATATTCTACTTGTCAAGGGGTCAACTCGGGCTAGGTTAAAGTAACCAAAATGCACACTCATGTTGTTGATGCTTGTGGCTAATCTATTAGAATAATAAGAAATAGGGGTCAAACTAATATTGTGTCCATTTTAATTCCACAAAACCGGAGATGTTATATAAATGGAACCTCTACTAGTCCAACTTGAACTCGACTTAAAGCTAACCTCAAATCTGAAATCCTTCTTGTCTTTTTGGCTTTATTTTCGAAAAGTGATTTTGGAGGATTGACAATAATCTCAATTGTATTTTACTTAGCACTATTTTTGCACATATTGTAACAATATTATATCAATGTTGTAATAATTTATTCATTTTAATAACATGTTGGGCACGTTAGGCCCATGCAATGCACGGGGGTCATTCTAATAGCTAATATTTCATTATCCATAATAATAAATTGTATTGATATTGTATCCAAGAGTGTGGTCTAGTAGTCAAAGAAATGATTGTAAATTTAGAGGTCTTATGTTCAAAACTCAACGAAGACAAAAAAAAAACTAGGTATTTAAAAAAAATGACATAATCCAAACCAAAATACAACTAATTTGATGGAGGAGAGCCAAACCCCACCTTCCTTTAAAACTTGTTAAAGTTAACATAGTACCTTATATTGTTTTAAATGCTATAAAGAAAACATGTAGTATTGAACCAAAAACAAAAACCAATATTGTACATTTATGTTATTTCTAAGTATTGTACCTTGTATATAGGACTCCTGGCCAACTATTTGCACGATGCAATGTGGCTGTTGATACCCTAAATAATGAAACTTTTTAGTTAATTTGTGAATGTTAAAAATTTTCAAATGCTATAACAATGATTTTATTTAATTATCTAAAACAATAAATTGCGTTAAACCATAAATCAATAGAACAAGAATCCAAGCAAGGAACTAATCATGTATTCAATAGATTATGAAAAAGAAGATGAATAATAAGACGGGGGAAACCATTAGTGATCGGACATCTTTCAAAAAATGAAACCGCTAATTAGAATGCTATTAACAATTAATGTTATCGAATCGTATTTTACACCATTCGTGAATATCAGTTGAACTCTACTACGTACACATACATCGTTTTATATCGAGTTTGGAGAAAGTATGTACCTCTCATGAAAGCATATCGGAGCACGGCTTATGCGAAATAATGTTGCATCTTCGGCTTCCTGAATAATGGGATTTTCAATTCATCATATATATAATAAATTCAAATGTTATGGACGAGTAAACAACAAAGTAATATATCTACATCGTATACCAAATTATGTGTGAAAAAAGAAATTAGGACACAATTATTTGATAGCCCTCTTGAGTATTCGTCGAGATTCAATCACCTTTTCCCAAATTTTTACACATGAAACACCAACGGAACTATGTAGTCTTACGCTTCCTTAGGAATGTCAATGAGAAGGGTGCAATGTGGATTTTGTCAAACCCACAAAAACTAAAACTTTTTACCTCATTTCAAACATTATACATAAAGTTATACAAGATAAAAAGTAATTAAATTTTTTTAATTTCAGCTAAAAGTAATCACATTTTACCAGTACCTAACCATTTTAGAGAGTTGGGCAGGTTACATAATTACAAAAAATTTAAATTAAAAAGACAAAAGAGATATTCTTTTACCTAATTTACAATACTGTACATACAATCATAAGAGATTATTGTCACTGATTCATATATTAGAATAAAAATTGCTAACTTCAAATAGCTAAAAGTTATCATATTAATTAGCTATATCTTGCAAATTAGATTAGGGGTAGCTTCCTATTTCTAAAGCTATTTCTGCCCTAATCCACACCCGCACCGCACAACACAAATTATGTAATTTTTCCCCGCCCCACAATCACATTTATCTCGACCTGCCCCACCCCAAAGCATATGCTTAAACCTCTCTACTTCGCACCCGCCCTGCACCATTGCCACACCTTTTTACATCGCCCTATGGAGCTTGATAAAAACAAATACACCTAAATACTCATAGATGGCACACATATTCAAGAAAAAAATTATATACCTTACTATTAGACATGATGGATGGATCTCCATAAAAAAAAGAAACTTCTAGTCCAACTTGAACAAATATTAAAGCAGCCGCCGTGAGCACAAAAAAGCTTTATTCCCCTCCAGGAACTCAATCAAGAGATGGGTGAGGAAGTTAAGGGAGCTGTTGAGTCAGTATTGAAGAAGCAAAAAAGGAGTGAGGAATGGGCAGCAAGGGGCATAGTAGACCCTGCACTAGGGCTGGCAATGGGATCGGGTCGGCCCGCGACCCGTCTTGCTGGACCCGATCCCATAAGTTCTCACGGGTTGGGGGGATTTCGGGATAGGGGACGATTCACCCTTTGGTCCCAGTCGACCCGGCCCGGTTTCGACTCGACTGAATCGGCCGATTTCGTGGGATCCCATTTGTTTTTTAAAAAAAAAATTGAATTATATCCGTTGGGGCAACGGCTAGTGCNCCCCCCCCCCCCCAACAGATTTATTAACCTTTTTCACTTCCCTAACACCCCCTACCACCCCCCTATTTTTAAAACTTTAATCTAAATCCTAAAGTTATAATAAATACACTTTAACCCATTTTTAATATTATAAATACCCCCTATCCTTCATTATTTCTTACAAAATCATCTATTCTCTCATCTATTTTCTATATCCTCTCATTCTTAAGTCTTAATTGTTGATTTCATTTCATTCTCATATTATATCATAATATATATATTTCAATTATAAAATTTCATATTATATCCTAATATATATATTAATTTTCATATTTGCTATCAACTATTGGAGTTCCAAATTACAAGTTACAACAAACTACAAGATTCAAGAATCGATTGTAATGTTTGCTATTAACGCAGACGTTCGGTACATTCGTTTCATAATATTTATATTTTATTTTTCTCTATTAATTTTTGTGTTATTATTATTTTTATATTACACTTCACATTTAATTAAATATGAGTTCTAGCAAAAAATATACCGGTAAAGGAAAAGAGAAAGTAGCAAACACCCTTAGGAATTTATTTAATTTTAATCAAAAAAGTAGTAAAAAAAAAAATAAAAGTAAATGTGGTGGTACTTCTTCTAAATCAATGTCTAGAGTTAGATTTAATACAAATGATTCTACTTATGTTGATGATACTTCTTATGATATTGATTCAAATGTTCAACTCGATCATGAAATTTTTGAACGACGTTTTGGAAATATGAATCCTAATCTTGATGAAAATTCAGGTGAAGAAGTAGAAGTTGATTCGGGAGAAGATGAATTAGAAAAAACACCTACTAGTCCGGTGACGGAAGTTCCAACTGAAACTACAAATCCAACGGAGCAAAATTGTGGATGCCCCTCCCCCCCCCCCCTTGTACCTCCTACAAGGGAGAAGGTGAAGTATCAATGCCCTAAAACTTCTGTTGTGTGGCAATTTATGACTTT
>NW_026022791.1:0-19599 GCF_019186545.1 Solanum stenotomum | reverse complement strand
GGGGGGGGGGATAAATAGACATTTGTTATCTTGTGTGCCGATCGAATATAAAGAAGCTAAAGCTTTAGCCGATAGAAAAAAAAAGGAATTCAAGTTAATGATGTTGATATTAATTTTAATCAATCGGTAGGGGTTTCTAACATTGTTCAAGGAACATTAGATCCTTCTAACTCCAGTGGTCCACTGACACAACGTAAATATAATATGGAAATAGATCGCGAAAATTTAGCTAAGATGATTTCTGTTTGTGGTTTGCCTTAGAGTTTTTCTTCACATCACGATTTTATTGAATATATTCAACAAACTTATAATCCTTCTTTTAAAGGTGTTTCAAGAAATACTGTTAAAGCTGATGTTTTTTTATATCAAGGTAAACATTGTCAATTTCTTCATTGTTTGTTTAGCATATTAGATTGTAGAGTGTCTATAGCTTCAGACATGTGTCGTAGTGTTAATGGATTTAACTATTACAACACATTGGATTGATCATAACTGAATTTGCAAAAAAGAATCTGTAGAGAAAAAAGCTGGTGCATATTTAGCTTCAAATATTTTGAATGTTTTAGATTATTGCATGCTTTTAGATAAAGTAATGTATGTCACATTAGATAATGCATCTAATAATACAAACGATGCTAGTATGTTAAAAACTAGATTATGTCCAATTGATACTAATGTTTTTCATGTTAGATGTGTTGCACATGTATTAAATTTAGTTGTATAAGATGGTATTTCATTATTTGATTGTGGTTGTATGAAAATTGAATATGTTGTTTCTTGGATTTTTTATGCTCATAGAGCTGCTAGAATTAGGGAATTTAACGAGCGTTGTGTACTATGTGATATGACACCAAGAAAAGTTCCAAGACATATTAAAACAAGGTGGACTTCTTTTTATGAAATACTTTCAGTTGCTTACGAATATAAAGGACCTATACAAATGGTGTTTAATGCTCATAATGCTGACCCATTAGATAGAATTTGTGAAGAATATTGTGAAGAAACTAATGAACTATTGGAATTTTTAAGACTTTTTTATTATGCTACAACCATGTTTTCTGGAATTTATTATCCTACTATTTCATCAGTATTAATAAATATTTGTGCTATTACAATTCAATTTTCTAAATAGAAAAAAAATGAAAAATTTAGAGTTGTAATTGAAGGTATGATTGAATTTTTTTTAAAAAAAAACTTCCTATTCCTCAAATTTATTTAACTGCTACTTTACTTAACCCTCAATATAAATTACAAGGTGTGTAGGGACTTGTTGACATTTTTTATGATACATTAGAAATATTACCGGAAGAAATTCCAACTTGTGAAATGTGTAACTCTAGCATAAAAGTAGAAGCAAAAAATTTTTCTTGGAAAATTAGAACTATAGGAAATATTGAAGGAGAAGTTGGTCAAACTTCTAATCCTAAGAGTAAAGATCGAATAGATAGTTTTATGCGAGGTTTTCTTGATCTTAATTCTACTAACCGTGATGATTTTGAAGAATATCTTAATCAGTCTTTAGAAACACTTGACGATGATGATGGCAATGTAGAAATATTAGCATGGTGGAGGAGACGGAGCGTTGCATTTCCAATTCTAAGCAAAATGGTTCGTGATGTTTTGGCTATTCAAGATTCATCAGTTGCATCGAAGGCTGCTTTTAGTGCGGCAAGGTTTCAACTTGGCGATCATAGACATTCATTGGCGATCATAGAAATTATAATTTGCCAAAGTTAAATTCCAAACAAGAAGCTTGGATTAATGAGGTAATTGGATCTAGTGACGATGAATTAGAGGCACAAGAGTCTCTATCAAGTTTGCCAACATCGGAGGATGTTGCCGTCGATATGATACGACAATTAGAATTAAGTTTCGTGGAGAATACAAATATTAGATTACATCCGAGAAATAATTGAAACAGAACCCTTCCTAGAAGGTAGCTGCGTAGATTAGATACTCCGCTAATATTTGTAACAAACCATGGTCACATAGTACATTATATCAAGCTTTCTTACCACTAAACCCAATCTCTTTCCCCAAGGTGAAATTCACCTAAGCATATTTCATCACATACTCTACCTCTACTTCTCGCCATTACAACACACGAACAACCCTTGCTATCCATCACTCACCCCTTGAACACTTTGCCCTTCAATTATACCCAACAGCTCGCTCAACACAAGAACAACCAAATTTAAGTCGTCGTATCATGTACCTAATAAGTGCAACATATTATAATTCAATACAACAACATACTCACATGCGCATATCAAACATATGCAATATCAACGACGCTTATGAACAACTTTACATTTCTCAAGATACACAATTATATTGCCACATCATTGGTCATCTCATGGAACCCACACCAAAACTGTTAACATACTGGAACGTGGTACCCGATCCAATAATTATGCCAGAACGTGGCAATCGATCCAAGTTAGTTATGTCGGAACGTGGCAACCGATCCAAGTTAGTTATGTCAAAACGTGGCAATCGATCCAAGTTAATTATGTCGGAGCGTGGAAACCGATCCATTCATCAAACCACAATCACAATTACAGGTATATCCTCACAATCATATAAATAATTCATAATTCATGGCATTCGTCATTCGTATATCCCTATTTACAACAAGCGTGATCAACAATGCAACATTTATATACCCACACGTATCACAATGAAACAAGAACGACATACATCACTAAATCATGGAATCTCCACCCTCACAATGGATTATTCATCAACACCCCTCATGCAAATCTTAATTCGACCATACTCAGCCTTAATTCATCATCTAAGGCTTCTTCCTAGGGTTTAAATCACAAATCATTCGGTGAGCGAAGGCCACGCATAAATCCTACCATCGATTCTCATATATTACACAGTGAGCATAGATTTAAACTACTCAATTCATAAAACCTAGCCTACCTAGGCGCCAAGCAGTTGCACAGAGTTTTTGACCTCCATTCTAGTTTTCTAGGCCTGCCGACGGTGAATTTGTCCAAGAATCCTTAAGATATCACCATCCTCACGCTAGAAATTTTCTTCTCCTTCCTTCCCAAGATTAGAGAAGCTTTCTGAGGTTTCTAGGGTGTTTTACGACTTATTTAGGTATTTTAGAAAAATGGAGAAAATAGGATTTCTCGTAATTTAAGTTCTACATCACCTACCCTGGCGCCAGCTTACCCCATCATAGCGCCGTCGCCCAAGCAACATCTGGCCCGCTATGGCGGGATAATGGCCTAGATTTTTCCAAATTTTTGTTTCTCCTAAATAACGATAGTTTAGGTCATTACAATGATACCAATTTACCCCTCGTTCGTTCCCGAACGACTAGTGCACGGGATATCACACGCCTCATTTTGATTTACATCTAAAATAAATACTTGGTCCACTACGGAATCACAATGAATGGTGACCTTTCAATTTATTGACTTAATAAAAGTACTATGCTCGAAGACTAAGTGAAGAATGCAGCAACACACGAAGAAACAAAAAACATTTTAAACTATATAGTCTGGCCCATTAGGGATGAAGCCCTCCCGCTGAGGCGAGGCCGCATTGGCGAGGATCTCTCGCGGAAGCGGAAGATTGGGTAACAATATATGGGGGAATAAGGAATGGTTTCCTCATTTCTCCGATTTCTCCTCACAAAACTCTCCCAAACTCTCTCAATTCCCCAGTTTCGAACGTCAAAAACCAGGTAATACTCACGCTCCTTACTCCATTTACTTCATTACTTGATTAACAGTGTTTGCATGACGATTAATTGATCGAACTTAGACGGTTTTTGGGGTAGTTTATGAAAATGCACATAGGTTGCTCAATTTGTTAGTAAAACGTAGCATGGACACTTCCCTTACGTCACCAACGTTCCCATAATGTCATGGGTGTAAGGATTTCGTAAAAGTATGGTTAAATTGACATAAAAATAGGTGGGGGAAGTTGAAGGGTCTCTTGGTGTAAACTCCAATTTATGCCTCATTTAGGAGTTATTTTACCAAAATACTTTCTTATTTATGTTCAAGGGTAGTTAAATTACTCTGATCTGTTGAAATTCTATCGAAAACGGGGGTGTTAGGACAAAGAGGCGCCATTATCACGCCTGGTGTTCATCCCAGATGAAGGCCATTCTGGTGGCCTTCATCCTACTATGGCGGCCTTCATAATCCCTCAAATGCAGGATTATGGCCGCTGTGGCGGGATACTCCAGGCAGTGGCATGTACCCTTAACATCAAATTTTTTATTTTCTTAATTTTTAGCCTTACTCCGACTATACTATCGCGTTCTAACTTATATTTGACTTATTGCAAGCTCTCTTAATTGCAGGTCAAAATGATGAACATTTACCCTTCGTCCGGTTTCCCGACGCCGCGAGCCGGGAGAGGCATCATGACCACCGCAACACAGGGTTTTGTTGCGAGAGGAGTTTTGTGTTGCACAAGCTAGAGGAGAAGGCGCCTGTATTTTATGCTCGCCTGATGGAGTTCAAATGGGCTCTATTGACTGAGGCTCCCCCCAGATGCACGCTCTACCTGGGTGAGAGAGTTATATGTCATCCTTCATACCGTCCGCTAGGATGACTCTTACCCTGTCATCTGTGTCCGGGGAGTCTACATCCCCTTGAATGACACCGCCATCAATGAAGTACTAGAGTTATCCGAGTCTCAAATGCGGAGTTCAAGGCCAAGTTGCGGGAGATGGATCTAGGTTGGTTAAGGGATACATTGATCGATCTAGCCAAATGGGAGTATGTCTATTGGGCTACTGGAGAGGGCATTACTAGCACAGATTGGTCACCCGATGCTAAGAGGTGGCTACATTTGGTGACTAAGAGGATCTACCCGTCGGGCAACCGCACCAACGTGACCTTTCCCCGGGCTTTGGTGGTGGGGTGCGCTATACATGGCATCCAGTTAAGTGTGGGGGCGCAGATCATTTTAGAGTGGAAGATGTTCTACCGGGGTAACAAAAAGACTGTTCCTACTGGGACTTATTAGTGCGCCATGCAAGAGGGTGGGGGTGCCACTTTTTTATGTCGATGAGGTACTCCTATGGATCCCCCCCTTTCACCCTCTTTTGGTCAGACATGGCTCTACTTCTAGAAGTAAGAGAAGGAGGACGGGCAGGGTTAGCAGCAGTAAGGCAGCCGTGGATTCGAACAATGAGGACCCACTTTCAGGTGCATGGGCCGAAGAGGATTTGGAGGTTGTTCGAACGAGGATGGGGAGCGCCTATGCCAACTTCACTCCGGTTCCACCCAGCACTGCCCTAGAGTTCGAGATGCTCCGTCGCCAGCTGTGCCAGGAAAGGAGAAAGGGTCTGGAGAGGGATCGCCTAATGTCCCGCATGTGGAAGACTATTCAGGCCATATTTTATTGTGTTGCCCCTGACAGGGAGATTCCTTGACTCGATCCGCAGGACTACAAGGAGTTCCCTAGGTTGAATGAGGCCTGGGTTAGCGTGATACCCCCAGAGGACCTTGACTCTGATGTGGACACCACCCAGTCTGAGGGTTCCTGATCTGACTTATTATTTCGCCCTGTTTAGCTTGTAAAATTTGAGACAACTTGTTTTTATTTTTTCGACTCTCTTAAGGTGTTTCGATCTATTACCTCTGTTGGTGAACACTGTTAGATTGGTAGGGGTGAATTCGGATACCATTCGGGGTCTGAAATTGTAGTTAGGAAAAACAGGGGAGACAGACTAAGGTTATGCCTCGTCTCATCCCGCTCTGGCGGAAGAAATCCCGCTCTGGCTGGAATAATCCCGCCCCAGCGGCCAAAATGAATCAGAACCTCTGCTACGATTTTTCTGGGGGCTTTCTATCTTTTCTAAATTTCACCCAGGATCCCAACTTTACTTAGAAATTTTAGAATGATTCTTATAACTAGGATAACCATGGTTTACCTTCCGATCAAACCCACAATACACGAACCAATTTATACACGCTAATTCAGCACCACAACCCATACATCCACAGGATACACCCAGACATTCACGACTCGCATAATTTAAACCAATTGGCCAACACATTGCACATAATAAGGTTCAGACACACATTTATAGTACCCGTAATAACATCACGCATTCAACAAGTTCAACTTTACATTCACAGGTAGTTCAATCAACAAGAAGCATGCATTCATTTATTTCAAGTTACAATTCACAGACCATCCCAAATTATTAATTAGTTAGTTCATTCCATAAATGACCATTACAGATCATATATGCCTTGCACAACCCCTAAGACCAGATACCAATTGGAACCTTCCCAGTTCCAATTTACTTTGCTTGTGTTCCTGCAGTCGTGACCACGACGTTTGGTTCATTTCGTTAAGATACCGATTGGAATCGGGAGATACCAATTGGACTGAACTCATACCACAAGCAACATTTCGCACGGAAAGAGAGAATGAGTGGAACAACTTCCTAGAATGCTTCCTAGCTTCCATAAGATTAGTTGTGGACGTCAACACACCAATCCTCAGGAGTCTAGTCCACTTTTTTCTCTTGTACTGGGAGACCGGTAACCTAGGCTCTAATACCAATTTGTCATGGCCCAACCCATCGGGCCGTGCGAGTACCCACTCTAACACCTAAGTAGGAGAACCCTCACATCCCAATAGTTAAACATGCGGAAAATTTAAAGAAAACCGAGATAATTATAACAATATGATTTTATATATAATATCTTTAGACACACCTTTAGTTAAAACTTGTAAAGTAATTTAACAACTCCCATGGTTCTAGTCTAAACAGGTACAAGAGCTACTAAGAGTACATCTGGACAAGATAACAAAAGACACAGCTCCCACCATGCGGGAGGAAAAATAGAAATTGCTAGAGAATTTCCTCGACTTCACCTAATGAAACATCACCAATCTGCATCCAGACTATGTTAAAAGACATAACAAAAGTAGTATCAGTACAAAACACACGTACTGGTAGGCATCATCGGTCAACCCGACGCTCACCACATAACATAAGAACCGACTAGTAAGATCATCACATAACCCACTCGCTTCTCCACCTCTACCCTTTCTTGAAGTACCTCCAACTTACACTAGTACTCTAACTACTAACTACCTTCTCAACCAACTTATTTACCGGTTACTTGATCATGGCCTAACCATTCTAACACATTAAGCGTCCCAAAAAAACCCACCACGTTGTATTTCAACTAACCACTCACGTCATACCCTTACTTCCTCGTCACATTACCCAACCATGGTCACATAGTACATTATATCAAGCTTTCTTACTACTAAACCCAATCTCTTTCCCCAAGGTGAAATCCACCTAAGCATATTTCATCACATACTCTACCTCTACTTCTCGTCATTACAACACACGAACAACCCTTGTTATCCATCATCGCCCCTTGAACACTTTGCCCTTCCACTATACCCAACAGCTCGCTCAACACAAGAATAACCAAATCTAAGTCGTCGTATCATGTACCTACTAACTGCAACATATATATGTCAATACAACAACATACTCACATGCGCATAGCAAACATATGCAATATCACACTTATGAACAACTTCACATTTCTCAAGATACACAATTATTGCCACATCATTGGTCCTCTCATGGAACCCACACCTAAACTGTTAGCATACTGAAACGTGATACCCGATCCAATAATTATGCCAGAACATGGCAACCGATCCCATAGTTATGCCAGAACGTGGCAATCGATCCAAGTTAGTTATGCCGGAACGTGAAAATCGATCAATTCATCAAACCACAATCACAATCACAAGTATATCCTCACAATCATATAAACAATTAATGATTCATGGCGTTCGTCATTCGTATATCCCTATTTACAACAAGTGTGATCAACAATGCAACATTCGTATACCCACACATATCATAATGAAACAATAACAACATACATCACTAAATCATGGAATCACCACCCTCACAATGGATTATTCATCAACACCCGTTATGCAAACCCTAATTCGACCATACTCAGCCCTAATTCATCGTCTAAGGCTTCTTCCTAGGGTTTAAATCATAAATCATTCGGTGCGCGAAGGCCTACACATAAATCCTACTATCGATTCACATATATTACGCAATGAGCACATATTTAAACTACTCAATTCATAAAACCTAGCCTACCTGGGTGCCAAGCAGTTGCACAGAGTTTTTGACCTCGATTCTGGTTTTTCGGGCTTCGTGACGGTGAATTTGGCCAAGAATTTGCAAGATATCACCATCCTCACGCTAGAAATTTCCTTCTCCTTCCTTCCCAAGCTTAGAGCAGCTTTTATGAGGTTTCTAGGGTGTTTTACGACTTATTTAGGTATTTTAGGAAGATGGAGAAAATATGATTTCTCGTAATTTATGTTCTGCCTCACCTATTCTGCCTTGGCGCCAGCTTACCCCGCCCTGGCGCCATCGCCCTAGCGGTATCTGGCCCGCTATGGCAGGATAATGGCCCAGATTTTTCCCGGATTTTTGTTTCTCCTAAATAACGACAGTTCGGGTCGTTACAGAAATTTGAAATTTGAAAACTTAAGCATTTTTTATTAGCTAAAAATGTTATTGAAAATCAAATAAACTAAAAATGTTATTCAATAACATATAATTTCAATACAACTAAATAAACATATAAAAAAAATAAAAAATCTCACGTCATGTCCCGTCCCGTCCTGCAAAACCCCGTCCCATCCCGTATATATAGTGGGATTGGATGGGACACATTTTGTCCCCCCAATCCCGGTCCCGGCTGAATCCCAACCAAGGGCGTCCCCCATCCCGTCCCCATCCCCTTGCAAGTCCTACCCTGCACTCAGACATTTTGTGTTTCAACTTATTATAGTTCTTATCTAATTTTTTTTTATTAGTCATTTTTTCTCTTATTGATATATTGTTTTGTTCAACTTTTTTCGTTTTATATGATATACTGACATGTGTATTTTAATGTTTTTATGTTAATTAATTTGATATTATAAATGTTTTCTTTTTAACTTTCATTCTTTATTTTAATCAATATCAATTTAATTTTCATAATTGCTATAAGTTTGTGTGTTTCGGGTAATTAATAGAACATGTAATTTTTGATAGAGATATTTTATTATTTTTTTTATAGAGATTTTTATTGCACCGTTCAATTATTTTTGTATATGCATTTTCGTCATTAATTTGTTATTTTATCAGTTAAATATGTTATTTAACTCCTTATACATAATAAAGTAGCAAGTTTATCATATCATATCAGCCATTATTTAGCATACCATTAGTTTATTATTGAAGATTTCAATGTAATTCCTTTTCTTATCAGCCACATTAACAATTTGAAAACGTTAAAATTTTAGCAAACAAAAAGGGTACAGCCTCTACAAATGCTATGTTATTATACTACATCCTCTTAATATATGTCTATATCATATCTACTCTATTCTTAGTAAGAATTTTTAATGCTAAAAAATTAAATTATCAAAATATCAATCAAAAGTTGAATGTCCCTTTTACTCTTTAAACTTAAATTAATTCGTTGAAAGATTGCTATGCATTGGTGTAATTTAAATAAAAATAATTATTTAAATATGCAATAGATAGAATTGATATTGTTAGAAATATTTCTCATCTGATCAATCCATAAAAAATTGAACATAAGAAATCTAAAAGAGGAGTAGTAATGTAGCTATCTTTCGTAAACACGTTTAGCTAATTTAATCTCACATTCATTTTATGAATATTTTTACTCTTTTCATGTCCCTCAATAGAAGTAAAACAAACATTTATTTTGTATTTCACGAGAGACAAATTGATTTGCCACTTTGGTGATTTTATACAAATGTTTGGAAATCATTTACCTAAATTTTCATTTTTGCAAAATAGAAGGATTGACAATAATCTCAATTGTATTTTACTTAGCATTAGTTTTGCGCATATTGTAACAATATTATATCAATGTTGTAATAATTTATTCATTTTAATAACATGTTGAGCACGTTAAGCCCATGCAATGCACGTGGGTCATTCTAGTGTGTGTGTATATATATATATATGATTTCAAAAGATCATTTCTCAAATTATGAAAAATTAATTGACTCATAATCTTCTATTTAAAGGTCTATGAGCTTTCTTTCCAATGCTACCGACTATTCTTCGATCAGAGTCAGGAGTAAATAGTAATAGATGATTTACCAGACATAGAGAGTAAGTCAACCTCACTGACAAGGAGTCAAGTTGGGCTAGGCTTTTAAATCACTTAACATAGAATGTTCCACTTGTCAAGGGGTCAAGTCGGGCTAGGCTAAGTTGACCAAAATGCGCTCTCATGTTGTTGATGCTTGTGGCTAATCTATTAGTATGATATTAAGAAATAGGGGTCAAACTAATATTCTGTCCATTTTAAATCTCACAAAGCCAGAAATGTTATATACATGGAACCAACAAGTTATACCTCACATTTGATGAGACAGTTGTACCAATTGAATAGCTAAAAGATTAGAGGAAAAACATACATGGTGTGAATTGGTAATATGTCAAAGCTAAGATGTGTTCTGTAATACAACAAAAAATCAAAGTGTAAGATATTATAAATATGATTTATACATTTTTTTACTTTCATATCTATGTTCTCAAGCTACACTATCGCACCACTGCCCTCATTTGGTTGAAATCTCTTCCAATCCATCTTCTTATTCTCCACCCTCTTAGGTTGAAATTTATATATAAACCATCTAACACAAAGAATATCCACAACAAAGAAGCTGAAGATCCAACCTTTATAATGCAAAGAATCCACATAATTGTTGAGTTCATGATAGTGACACGAATGAGCATCCAGTCATCTTCAAAGTCCAATCACATGGTCCATTTAGCAGTGAATAGAATCCTAGGGGATAGTAATTAATGGAATGAAAAAAGGCTACAATACCCAAAGGACCAATGTTTCCACATTGCAACGAATGCAAAATATAAGTGAGATCCAATCTTTCATGTCTCCTACATTTAGTTTATGACATATAATTGAAATCACTTGTAAAATCGTAAATTTCATAAACATGCTAAGCAATGTACTTGTAAAACCATAAATTTCATAAACATGATACGCAATTGAAATAGATTAAGAACTTCTAAAACAAATAAATAGACCATATTTAGAGAAATTTCAACCTGTTGTAGGAATGACATGCTATATCCAATGATTGACAGGCCTATGATTGCCACAATATCATTTGGGAACCAAGCCACAAAGGCGCCTCCAACTAGGAAGTCTATACCTGATAATAAGTGCAAATTTCATTCCCAAGATTGAATAAGTGCAAAGGTAGGAGCTGGATATTGAGAATAAGCTATTTGTCGTGACCTTCACAAATCTTTTGTGAATTTGTTCTAAGAATGTGACCAAGAAGCCATATATGGCGGTGGTACCACCTATAATTTTAAAAATCATAAAGGTTTAGTATGAAAAATTGAGGACTGTGTGAGTCATACAAGATTACAGAAAGTATTGAACTTATATTCCATCTTGGAAAACCTCTCTACCTTTTCTATTAAGACGAATTGTCAAAAATTTTGATTGATGAGGAAATTAAATTTGGAGTGTGGTTAGCAAAATTTGACTGGTTTAGTTCTACTTGAACACTGTGTTTGGCTATGTGATTGTTGTATCAAATATGCAAGTTGTTCTTTCTAACCTGATTGTCAACTTCTCAATAAAAATAGATAAAACTTAAAAATCTTATTTCTTTCATCTCAAGTTTCAGATTTTGAGATGCAAATATTTTTGGATGTAATACTAACGTAGGAAACAAGATTTAGTACAACTAACCACACCTTATACCTTTTATCTTCTGTCGACTATAATGTATTGTTCAGAATAAACAGTACGCCAACTAAAGACGCTAGTTATTGTCTAGTAAATGATAAAGCTGAAGTGTATCTATCAGACATATATATGCAGTTTAATCCAAGTTTAAAAAGGCTCAAAATATTATTTGTAGGATGACATAGAATTTACTTTTATTCAAAATATATTTTGGACCATTGATGATTCTCGCATGATCAGACAAACATGAAACTAAGGAATGAATGACAAAGGATGACAATTATATATATACTAGATTCTTCAGGCACGTGATACGGGCCCAATATAATCAATTATTAATTATTATTTGACAAATATTAAAAGGTATTTCTATAGCATTCTGATCAACATTAATTAATATTGATCCTAGTAAAAAATTTAGTATTAAAAAATATCAAAAAATAACCATCAAAGAATATAGTGCATTGAATGGTGTTTCTCCTTCCTTGATTAAATATCTTAATTTTGAGTTTTGGAAGCGATGGGTAGATGCATTTTTTAAGTTGTAAAACTCTGAAGTATAATATTCAATTTATTTATTTATTACTATAAGATACAAATTTAGTAGGATTCAGAGTTAATTTGTCTGTTAGATTGGATTATATCTTATATAAAAATCATGAATCATTATGTATTATCATCTTGAAATCTATCCTATTCATTTCAATTAATCTGTCGAATTTTTCTTTATAATTTATTAAAAAGTAATGTCCCTTTTCTTTTCTTAGTTCCAACTCCACATAACATATTTAAGATCACAAGATTAAAAGACATTTACTATATTTCACATATTTAAAATTTAAAATCACAAGATTCAAAAATCTTCCTTAATTTCTTAAACTTCATGCCAAGTCAATATAGAACAAACACATTGAAACAGAGAGATTAATATTTTTTATTTATCACTCATACATAAAAATTAGAACTAAGAAGCATGTTTCACTATTACATGAAGTTCTATATATGCATAATTTGTCTTAATGAACATAATTTTTTTAGCATGATACAAATGTGTTTTTGGTTCTCTTTTTTCATGCACAATAACTTATAGGAACAAGTATTTTTGTTATTTTTATCAGTTTAGTGAAAAAATTTCAAACAATCTGAAAACATAAATGCATTTTCTCTGTTTTAAAAAAATCTATTTAGAATTAAATGCTAAATTAGCATGATATTTTAATACATAGATCATTACATATCGTATTGATTTTCTCATCCAGATATTTTATCTTATTCCAAAATTTATTCATAATTTTTAAAATTACTATTAATCATTTGCTATTTTTGTCATCTCTTTCTAAATATTAATCTACTTAAATTTATTTTACTTCTCTAATTAATGTATTGATTTTTCATGTGTTCCGATTCTTAACTTCTTATTTCAAACAAAAGAATAGCAATATTAAGTAAATAAAGTAAATAATCTGATTAATCTTAAAATTTAAAATATTCTATTATCAAAATATTCTTATCATTAATGTACGTAAATTGAACACGAAAAATACTTATTATTTCTCTTTAATATTTGATTCGCAAAATTTTAAAACTATTTATTTAAAAATTTAGTTAGTTTCTTAGTTTACTTTAATTTCATTTAATTTATCTATCCATTTTATTTATTAATTTTTATTTTTATGTAAATATTTTTATTTTTTAATACATTTTAAATCATGTTTGTTTCTTTTTATATTTATTTTAGTGCAAAAAGTAAAGGTGTTAATGAAATATAAATTGATTTAATAAATGGGTCCCACCATTTTTAGATAGTACGGCTACTTATTTTTATTTTTTAATACATTTTAAATCATGTTTGTTTCTTTTTATATTTATTTTAGTGCAAAAAGTAAAGGTGTTAATGAAATATAAATTGATTTAATAAATGGGTCCCACCATTTTTAGATAGTACGGCTACTTATGATATTTTTATGTTTTTCATGATAGAAAGTACATGTGGCCATCATAATAATAGCAACTTAGTTGGGTAATCTGGGAAATTCAATAATTTTGCAGCAGAAAGTACAATTGTTTTAAGCTGATAATTTTGGTAAAATGACAAAAGTACCCCTGGTCGTCCTGGTCGTCTTCACTCTTCTATATAATAATAGAAAAATAGATAGAAATATAAAGTTGAACAAGTAGACAAACGTGTCCTACGAGACATAATTCACGTAAGACGCCACATAGAATGTCGCATACGACATGAATTATATCGCCGTGTAGGACATCAAGTAGGACACATGTGTCTACTTGTTCATTTCTATACAAATTTTTGTGTCTACTATGCACATTCAAAATTAGAGGACACTGATGTCAAATGAAAACAAATTAAATGACATATTTATGTATTATGCATTTTAGAAAAATATATTTATATTTTTATATAAAATTTAACCAAACACGACTTTAATTATACATTTTTTTAATAAAATAAAAACTATATTTTCATGACCGAACCAGATTAAGAAAGAAAATGATTAAAAGGCCTCGAATTTAAATATTGAATATGAAAAAAATTCTCATTAAAAGTAGTAAGTACATTCAAAAATAAATATGAACTCAAATTAATTATTTTATTTTATTTTTAAAAAATATGTGATCTTGAATGCATAGACTTTTGAAGTGAGTCAAAAATGGGATCCATGTTTTAACTTTGCATTAATTTCTTTTACTCTTCCAATGTGTTGTACACGTGTGACAATTGAAATCAACAATTTAATGGTGGATAAAGTGGGAATTACATAACTGGTGGCTGGTTTTTTTGGAATGTTCAATACTCCCAATGCAAAATGTACAATTAAATTAAGCTTGAAATTTTATTAAATTGACAAAAGTACCCTTGATCGTCCTGGTCGTCTTCACCTTTCTATATATATATATATATATAATTGCCCACCTATCAAGGGGTTCAAGTTGGGCATTTCTTACCTAAAAAATAGCTCACTTAAGAACAGTGTCGGCTCAATGTTTATAAAAATAAGGCACATGCCTTAGGCCCTCAATATTTTATCAAAAATAAATTATGTATTATTCTATTTTTTATAAAAAAAAATATTAATTATTTATGATTAATGTATCTCTTTAGTAATAAAAAAAATCATATTATTTTATTCTCGTTAACCTCAATCAAATAGAAGAAATCAAGAAAACTTTGTTTTGTCTTCTTACCTTCTTTTCGCTAACAGTCACATTATTATTTTTTAAATCCCTTTTATACCCTATGATAAGTTAGAATAATACTCTGTCAAAAATATAGTAAATCAATAGTAAAAATGAGTTGAATAAAGTAAAACACAAGCAGATTGACTTATTTTGTTTTTAAACCAAAAAATAAGTTTATAAGCAATTTTGTCAACTTAATACTTATAGAATAACTAGATGGGTTGACCGTGCTTCGCACGGCCCAAAGTTTGACGAATTGAAAGTTGCTTTGCCTTGGTTCAGAAAATGGAAAATAATTAACTGCAACAACTTGGAATATTTCGTGACTTTGGCTGCAACTGAGTTGAGAAAGGAGCATAAACTTTGAGAGAGTGCCTGGAGTTTTAAGTTTGGTAATTCAAAAACAAATATAGTTTGGTAGTTTTTGACTAATCATTTGATAAACGCAAAATGATGTGCCTTCAAAGGAGAGAGTAATTGGTCATGGCAAAGCAACCATGTAGCAGTATAAATTTAACCAAGCTTTGTGGAATCCCTATGAGCAATTCGATTGTAACATCTAGCATCAGATCATTATTGCAGCAACTTTGAGAAAATAAATAAATTACAGGAAAGTAACTGGGACGTGGTAAATTAACGATAGAAATGTATGTACTTGAAATTATTTTTTGATAGATAAGTAGTCAATAATATCAAATTAGAAGAATGAAGGACAAAAACATAGGTTGATGTCTCCCAATAATTTAGTTCATATGAAATTACCTCATTTGTAAGGAGAATCAAAAGAAGGAAAAAAGCACAATTTAGTTAAGAAACAACAACCAGGGAAATCTTGGTAAAGATCAGTTGGTTAGCTTCCTGAATTTTAATCTCCTCTCTCATTTTTTCTTTCCCTATTCCCACTTTTTTTAAAGAAAGGAAACAACAATTAGAGATTTCTGGCAATTTGAACTTTATTTAAGGTTCTCCCACGCTACCCCTAAGGAGGTCACTACGATAATTGAGTGTTCTATGAAGATAATGGTAAAAGTAGGAGTAAACAATTTGGAGAGGACTTATTGGGGATCAAATAGAAAGTTGCACGATTGTCTTACCATGACTTTTACCTAGACTTCTCCATCAGCTAAAATGGTGCGGATATACATGGTTAATCCCCTAGATCTTAGACCGTAAAGGAGGAGAACAAAATATGTAGAGAGAGCAAGTACATCAAGCATTAGGAAGATCTCTGGTATACTGTTTGTACCAAACTTATATTTGTTGTCTTATTTATTAAAAAATTCAACAGGAAGTAAGTATAAAATTAAACTGCATCTCGGCAATTGTGCTAGCACCAATAGCAAGAATTCAAAAGGTCTCATTAGCTAAGGCACCATTATATGGACCTTTATTTTTCATCTTCCAAATCAAACATCTCTTCTATACTTTTCCACTGCCATAAATTTTTTTTTTGCAGAACACCTATTGGACTGATCCTCATGTACCTAGCGTGTCATCCTTCTTCATAAATATCAACCACCGGAAGAGTTTTAGGTCATGTCCACTCTGTTTTAGTGATTCAAACGTAGATGTGAGAGCAAAAAAATTAAAATTAGCTCGTAGACACAATGTTTTAGCTACATCACCCTTCTATTAACATGTAGCAACTTAGAAAGGATAACACATTAACTTTTATCTTGCAAACAAAATTTCGTAAGATTTAAGAATCTCTTTCACTGGAATATTCCTACCCAGAAAAAGTAACTCACTTCAAATAGCTGCAAGACAAATGTCACCTTCTTTTCTGTCATTTCCCTTCATCTTTGACATCTTCTTCTTTATCTTCTTTGATAACATCTTCATGTCTTCAGCAACCTTTTCCAATAATGATACTACATGAGAAAATATTTCATGGAAGAAATCAGCTAGTATTTTTTTCTATGCTGGATTTTGAACCCGAAACTTTATGGTTCTCAACCACTTCATTGACCAGTATTCTAATAATTATTGGGCAAGTATATAGCAACTACGCTTCAATCACAAGCTAGCTTTATATGTATTATCTTTATCAAGAAGTTTAAATGTATGACATCACTATCTATGTTATGAAGTTGAGCTTTAAGGTCAATGTATTTTGAAGATGTCCAATCCTCTTCTGTATCAGTGCAATTAAAAGCAGTGAATAAGCTATGACCTTACTTAGGAGTGTAGCAATTGGGGAGAATTCTAATGCCGAAATGGAAGCCCGAGTCCCAAAAAGATGAGCTAAGCTAACAAAGTGTTTGGTTTATGATAGGAAGAGTTCCAACTTGAATTGTTCAGAGATAGAGCCATTTTTGCAGATAGGTTGAGCCGATGTCGACTTTAACTACATTCTTTAACAGAAGCGAATTAATAGTAATAAGCAACTGAATAATATGATTGGTAATTGAGAATTTACAATGAACATGAACGTAACTAGGAGAATCATCAATGCTATGTTTTTGGAGTGGAGTGAAAGTTCTCTTTAGAACTTTGTTTTTTAGATTATTATTCAAGTTGATATAAGTTATAACCAGGTAAACCTCCATTATTTACATGTATGTTTTTCTAATGTTTACGACATACACATTCATCACAAAAGAAATGATCCTTGATCCAAGTTTATGAGAAGACGCGTGTATGTTAGTTGGGTAAAATGGACCTAGCATACCAATTCCATATATACCAGTTTTCTATCAAATGGCAGACATTTAATTGAGCAAAGTTGATTGCACATCATGCTCTCTAACTTTAGCAATACACTTTTGCAGGGGCCATTTTCTTATTTGTACTAAAGTCAAACATGGAGGTTCAATTTAGAATAGAGGGAGTAAAACAACATTATATATATTTTTCTACTAAAAGTTTCTGCATCGGGTATGTCTTTTCAATTAGAATTTTAATAGCAGAAGTAGTAAGTTTTTCTTTATTTTCACTGGGATTCAAGAGTTGGCGTATGAATTGTTCAATGTCCAGGTATAAAAGAATTATGAGCTTTCAAATTTTCTTGAATTCCTGCCGAGACTAGTCATCTAATAGCCACTCATGGGCTGCACATGTTTCTACCCAAACTTAAAAGGGTTGCTGGTTATGACCTCTTATGGATGTGAATAGTATGATATATTTTGTGTAAATTAATATATTCATGGAAGGTACCGTGTTATAGCTACTGGGATAGTGAATGTACGAGCACCAACTCAACACCACTGCATTTTATTTTGATGATTCCCTATTTCATGTTATAATTTGGATGCTTCATTGGGGGTATCTGGACGATATCTGGAGATTAGATATACCAATTAAACTTATTTCACTTATTTCGACAATATACGGGCACCCTTTATCTAGTATATCAATATGTATTGTTATTATATATTTGCCCATTAAGATAACTCAAAATATAATTCAAACACACAGAAAATATAAATTGAAAAAGAATGGACAAAAAAACAGCCAATGGAAAATTGTCACTTGGAATATTCTTCCTTATCTTTTTTCTAACAAACTCACAATTGATTTCCCTCGCGTCACTTTCACCCGTACACTCCATTAATAAAAGAGCACAGGCACACTCACGTATTGGAGGGGGAATCACTTAAGGTATCAGTTATTTTGAATAAATTATTTTATTTAGGAGCTGTTTAATTAAAAACAAATTATTTTAAAATTAATTATTTCAGATTATTTTGAGATAAGCTATTCAACTAGAATAACTTATTCCGTCACACTAACAAACAAAAATGAAGGGATAAATAATTTTAAAACTACCTAATACCTCTAATCAAATATAAAATAAAACAAACCTACATTTTATTTCTAAAATAAAAAATTAGTCAAATACTCACTTGGGTAAAATAAAGGGAGGAAAACGTAAATGAAGCAACAAGATGATCGAACCATTGAAATCCAACGGTTCACGTTTATTTCGTAGCCATATAGATATAAAATAAGAAACCCTCGAGATACATTCACATCAAACGTTTTTGCCCTAATCATCAACCAAAGAAGAGCGGCGATGGAGATGGAGAAGCAGAAGGAGAAGGAGAAGCAGGAACAGAATGAAGAACATCACATTGACAAGAAGCAGAAGACGGAGAATCAACAGGTTTTCTTCGTTTTTTTCGATTTCATCTCTGATATAGAGTTCTTCAATTTTAATCTGAATTTTCCCCCTTTTTAAAACTTAGGATGAGGTTGTTAAAGCTCGTCGGCCTTTGAAACTGTCTCGCAAAAACACTCTGCACCCCAAAGAGGTGATTATACTCTATTTTGTTTTGTTTTTATTCACTGATTTCTGTAACTGATTTTCTATTCAAATTTGTTTATGTTTCAGAGCATCCATGACCTCCTCAGATTCGGATGCAGCGAAAAGTGAGTTTTTTTTTTTTTAGATGATTGTTATTGTGTACAATCTTCGTTTGGAAGATAACAATTAATTCGAACCACAAATCAGATTTAAACTGGTAAATTGGAATGTGATTTTTTTTTTTTTAATCTATTTAAACTTTGTATTCACTTAACAATACAATATAATATGCTTTATGAAACAATACTTAACAACAAGGGTTAATGTTTATTGTGATTTTTTCCTCTG
>NW_026022790.1:0-242 GCF_019186545.1 Solanum stenotomum | reverse complement strand
ACAATACTTTAGAATCTCCAACTGCATCTCATCCCTATATATAGAACCCAACCAGTCCCAAACCTATAAGGAAAAAGTTTCCCCATCCTAAAAGGACAATATATTCCTTTCCCAGATCTACCATGACAAAAAATCTCAAGTCTGATGATAACAAGAAGTTCACTCAAATCATTGAAGACACAATACAAGGCTTTGGGACAGGGAGGCAAACCATGTAGCAGATGGTTTAGCCAAGATTGTCT
>NW_026022789.1:0-242 GCF_019186545.1 Solanum stenotomum | reverse complement strand
CGTTTCAGAGGATTTTTTTTTTGAATCCGCGTATTTCTTCGAGATCTACGCAACCAAACTGCCTGAAGGCGGTTTGGGCGTGCCAATTTTCCCAGAAACGCGTTTTACTGATTCTTACGCGCGAGCGGAAATATGATGAAAAAAATAAAAGGAAATTCAGACAAGGGTGATGGGTTCCTCACATAGATCTCGAAAAAATACGAGGTTTCAAATAAAAGATTTCGTCAAACGGACGTTCGAGC
>NW_026022788.1:75284-80367 GCF_019186545.1 Solanum stenotomum | reverse complement strand
CAAAGTTCCCCTTTCGAATTAACATTATATGTAAATAAATTAAAAGAATTGTTATTTTTCATTTCTCTTTAGTTTCAATTCAGCATTATTACTTTGTCATTGCAATTGAATAAACAAGAAACAATTTTTGTTGGGATTCCGGGTAATCCCATGATAGATCCACAACACTGAATAAATGTGACAATACACATGACAATACATGTGACAAATAGGCTCATAATGTAAAAACAATAAATGAATATGATAATAAACGTGACAAATAGACTCATACTATGGAAACACTAAATAAACATGACAATACAATCATACTATGAAAACACTAAACAAATGCGTAAATACACATGACAAATAGACTCATAATGTGAAAACAGCAAATAAACATGACGAATAGACTCATAATATGAAAACATTAAATAAGCATGACTATACACGTGACAAATGGACTTGTGCACCTACTATAAATTTCACAAGCATTCCACTCAAAATTGCTCAAGCTTATTCAACCAAAACATTTTATTTCTTCTTTAATTATTTGTATTCGCAATGGATAAGAAGACCGGAAAGGGTAGGCAAAAGATTGAAATGAAGTTGATTGAGTCTAAGGAAGCACACGGTTACTTTCTCAAAAAGGAAAAAAGGATTGTTCAAGAAAGTGGATGAGTATTCAACTCTGACCGGAGCAGATATTGGTATTTTACTCTTTTCACCAAGTGGAAAACCATATTCCTATGGCTCCACGAGTATAGATGAAATAACTGATAAATTTTTTTATTTAAAACTTGATGATCGCCAAGGTGAAGGTGATCATGCCGATGTGGGAAAATCAAATGTCTTTGAGGCATTTGAAGAACTTCGTAAAGAAATACAAGCATTGGACAAGAAACAAAAAGAGCACCCTCACTCAGACATATTGTTACACAAATACATGTTGGAGGAGTACATGGCAATCAAGTTGCGATTAGACAACATTAAAAAGGACAGAAAAGGTAAATCTGTCCATGAGCCTGAAAAGGAGGAGAGTTCTTGAACTCATAATTACCATGGAGGTGGTAATTGGAATTCTTGAATTTAGAGTTGTGTTTGGAGGAAACTTTACCCGCTACCAAGTCATTTATATATTGTCAAGTCTTGTCTTTGTTATTAAGTTAATTGTTGTTAGTCTTTAGTCGTCCATTTATTTGAGCCTTTAGGTGACAAAAAGGAAAGGTTATGGAGTTCTTGTGTAATTAAGAGTTGGTCATTTTGTTTGTTTCATCTTTAGACTTTAATGATGTTGTGTTGCCTAGATTGGTAAATCAATTGAAATCGTTTATCGAACTAGTGAACAATGTGAAAGTGATGGATCTAAGAAAACCCTCGTGCACTCATTAGTGTTCTTTTATGTTTCCATGTCCCGCGAGATTGATGCATTTATTTTACACCATGGCTAGCTCTCTGTGAGATTGTGGGCATCTCTTTGACATGAGTTTATCTAATATCCATAGACATATTCAGGAGTTCAAGAGCCATATCGAATTTGGTTTCAACCCCATCCACGTTTGTAATGAAACTTATTTCTTTTTATCGGGAGCACATACACAAATGGGGTTCCTTTCTTGTACAATACAAAATAAAGTTCACTCAATTACATTAGCCTTAGAGAATACTTTTCCAGATTCCACTTATTCCTTTTCTGGCTACAATCGTTTGCAACCTTGATTACTAAATTAGCAATGTAGATATTTGTGTAACAGTATGCCTGAGTGAGGGTGCTCTTTTTGTTTCTTGTCCAATGCTTGTATTTCTTTACGAAGTTCTTCAAATGCTTCAAAGACATTTGATTTGCCCACATCGGCATGATCACCTTCACCTTGGCGATCATCAAGTTTTAAATAAAAAAATTTATCAGTAATTTCATCTATACTCGTGGAGCAATAGGAATATAGTTTTCCACTTGGTGAAAAGAGTAAAACATCAACATCTGCTCCGGTCAGATTTGAATACTCATCCACTTTCTTGAACAATCTTTTTTTTTCCTTTTTGAGAAAGTAACAATGTGCTTCCTTAGACTCAGTCAACTCCATTTCAATCTTTTGCCTACCCTTTCCGGTCTTTTTATCCATTGCGAAAACAAATAATTAAAGAAGAAATAAGATGTTTTGGTTGAATAAGCTTGAGCAATTTTGAGTGGACTGATTGTGAAATTTATAGTAGGTGCACAAGTCCATTTGTCACGTGTATAGTCATGCTTATTTAATGTTTTCATATTATGAGTCTATTCGTCAAGTCTTGTCTTCGTTATTAAGCTAATTGTTGTTAGTCTTTAGTCGTCCATTTATTTGAGCCTTTAGGTGACAAAAAGGAAGGTTATGGAGTTCTTATGTAATTAAGAGTTGGTCATTTCATTTGTTTCATCTTTAGACTTTAATGATGTTGTGTTGCCTAGATTGGTAAATCAATTGAAATCGTTTATCGAACTAGTGAACAATGTGAAAGTGATGGATCTAAGAAAACCCTTGTGCACTCATTAGTGTTCTTTTATGTTTCCATGTCCCGCGAGATTGATGCATTTATTTTACACCACGGCTAGCTCTCTGTGAGATGGTGGGCATCTCTTTGACATGAGTTTATCTAATATCTATTGACATATTCAGGAGTTCAAGAGCCATATCGAATCTGGTTTCAACCCCATCCACATTTGTAATGAAATAGAGTACCTTATTTCTTTTTATCGAGAGCACATGCACAAATGGGGTTTTCTTGTACAATACAAAATAAAGTTCACCCAGTTACATTAGCCTTAGAGAATACTTTTCCAGATTCCACTTATTCCTTTTCTGGCTACAATCTTTTGCAACCTTGATTACTAAATTAGCAATGTAGATATTAACTATACAAAGTCAAAACTGCTCTTTCGAAGTAAGTAATTCATGTGAATNTCGTTTATCGAACTAGTGAACAATGTGAAAGTGATGGATCTAAGAAAACCCTCGTGCACTCATTAGTGTTCTTTTATGTTTCCATGTCCCGCGAGATTGATGCATTTATTTTACACCACGGCTAGCTCTCTGTGAGATGGTGGGCATCTCTTTGACATGAGTTTATCTAATATCTATTGACATATTCAGGAGTTCAAGAGCCATATCGAATCTGGTTTCAACCCCATCCACGTTTGTAATGAAATGGAGTACCTTATTTCTTTTTATCGGGAGCACATACACAAATGTGGTTCCTTTCTTGTACAATACAAAATAAAGTTCACTCAATTACATTAGCCTTAGAGAATACTTTTCCAGATTCCACTTATTCCTTTTTTGGCTACAATCTTTTGCAACCTTGATTACTAAATTAGCAATGTAGCTATTAACTATACAAAGTCAAAACTGCTCTTTCGAAGTAAGTAATTCATGTGCATAAATCTTTTAAGTATTAATGACCACCTAACAATCAGAGGCAAATGTATTTGGCATTACTAAACCATGCATTAGGAACACACAATTTGGACATAGAACACAAAAAGGAAGAATTTCATCCCCGAGAAGTACTAATGTTCTTTGTCTAACTATTAAACTTCGTCAAGGCAAATTGACATGCATAGCAGTCGCCTATCAAATTTTATGATACAAAAATTTGATAGGTAAACTCAGAATGCAGGATCTTACTTGACCAAACTTAACATCTCCACTGCTTGGATTATATAGCACATGAATGTTCCTAACTGCGGGCCCCTCATTGAAGGGGTTTAAGCAATCAAAGCAGCCACTAATGTTTGCATCAAGGTGGACTATCTAGATCACACCCCTTGTGGACTCGATTGCCATTTTGTTTTTCTATAATGTTAATTCTATATTATGAAACAAAAGAAAACATGTGAAATAACTAGTTTTGTTTTTCATTTACATGTACATTTTCTCCTAATGTGATACAAGAAAAAAATTGACAACTCCAACTCAATAAAACCTTATAAGATCATTTTAAACCTCTAATTAGTTACATTTATTGTTACTTTTTAACCTTGATTAGCTTAAATGAAGTTGTTGAGCTAATTACTTCCCTTTTTTGACATTATCTTATCACTTCCAATGTTATTTTCTAGATTTCCTTTGAAGTAATATCGGCAAATGGCAATTGTATGCCCAATACCATTAAATTCATAGTGCATACATTACAACTCACATACATTAGACCTATAATTAAAGTATTCCATAAAAAATACATATGTCTTTAATATATTCCATCCAAAATACACAAGGTATGATTTAACACTTGATCCATCTCAATACTAATTCTTGGATTGGCAATGCCCGGTCTCTTAACCAATTCTTGGTTCTTATTTCTCCTATATTGCTTAAACGCCATTAAGATCAGTCCTAACTTTCAATTGCATCGTTAATATTTACTGTGAAGACTAGTACCTTATCATTACTTTACTTGAAGGTCTAACATCCTCTCTATCTTCACTAGGTAGAGGTAAGGTTGCGTATGCACCATCCTCCGAGACCCCACTTGTGGGATTACACCGGGTATGTAGTTGTTGTTGTTATAACCACTACAAGTCCAATTATTTGAAATGCACATCTGTCAGAAAGTAATTCCTTTTATTATTATTTTGGTAAAATCTGTTAGATTGAATTAAAGTTGTCATCTGTTTGGATATTTGAATTTGTTGCCTGAGGTTTCTGATCAAATGTCTTTCAAAATTGTCCCAAACTGGAAGAGTACATTCTATATGGTTATTAGGAAATTCAAGTGAAAAATAAATTGAAAAATCAACTTATCAAATCGTTCCGAGCAACTTAGTGATATAGTACTTATTTTGGGATTGTGCACGATCCTTGGGTGTGAGCTACGGGCCTACACATTGATCAACTTAGGCGCATCATGCATTGGATATCCTTGAATCATGATGTGCATTGTCTTTCAATGAAAAAGACTTGTGATGCTCACAGAGCGTTTTCCAAGTAGCAAGGTATATTATTGGAAATAATCTAATTCACATCAGTTGCTCTCAGCATGAGAGTATATGTCCTGGTGATCTCATCTCTCATGAATCTGTGATCACAATAAGACTCGTCATAGACCTATACATCTTAAGATCGGAATC
>NW_026022788.1:67208-73814 GCF_019186545.1 Solanum stenotomum | reverse complement strand
GGGGGGGGATATGATATTGAGGGATATATATTTACTATTATTTTCTTTTTATCTTTGATTTTATTGTTATTGTCTAATATTCTTTGATTATCATATTATTGATTATTAGTACAATTTTCTCTATTTTATTCTATATGGCCTTCCACTTCATTTTTCTCATTTTTAAAAATAATTTTGTTATTCTCAACTTGAGTCAAAGATCTATTAGAAATAACCTTCTTACTTTCATATTATCTGAATCAACTCCTTAAGTGATCAAAATTGCTCAAATGATACCTAAAGTATTATTTAAACCCAGTAGTATAGAAGAAAAGAGACCATTTTATCAATTTTTTTTCCTTGCAATTTTGCTATTTTAATTTTCATGTGACCAATAGTTTTCTTTAGCCATTTTTGACATTTTACTTTCATGTGACCAATAATAGTTTTCTTCTTGGCTAGAAACAAATGCATATTAGGTAATTTTATATAGATATCAATGTATTAGTGTTTTATTTAGTATTTCGAATTGAGTGTTATTTAGACACTTCACTAGCAATAGGGTCAATTGATGTAATTGAATGCAACAAGTAACAAATTAATTAAATCTGGCTACTATCGATGACCAAAGTTCAATTTGAGCTTTCAAATCCTTAGCAACGTTATACTAATTAATTAGAATTTCCCTCTGAAATATGGCTATAAAAGTTAAAAATTGAAAGTTGAAACTATATAATATAATAAAATGTTATCCACTTACTATTCTAAGTTTACCTATTATTATTAGATAGATAAGAGTAAACGTTGATAAATGGAAAACAAGTTTCTAGGAATGAACTAGTAATATAATTGCACAATAACTTTAGCACCAATGTTTTATACATAGAATTGTAGATAAATGTAAAGTATATATTATTACCTAACTTTAAATTTTATGCAAAATTAATGTAGTATATCTACCTGTCTGTTTAAATTTAAATTATACACTTATTTTTCTACGAAAACATTACTTATTGTTTCCCAAATGAATAATGTTATTCATGTCTTGAACGTCATTAAATTACCGTTCACTCAGATCTTAACCATGTCTAAATATTCTTTTTTAGTAAGAATTATATATATATATATATATATATATAAATAATTCCGTTTGTCATTTTCATTTGGGAATCATGAACTTTTTCACCAACTTTTGTATCAAAGTTGTGCCACATGATCGTGACTATCAACAATATAACACACCTTTTTTAAAGTATGATGCTAATAATTCACCTATATATAGGTAAAATAAATTGAAGTGTTCATAAGAGACTTTTACTAATATATATGTATTCTTACTCTTTAGCTAAAACACTACTTATAGGGTAACATATAGTGACTCACTCCAACTTGTATTTTGCTTGGATATTTGCTCTTTAACTAATCTATTGTTTGAGTTATCCAACAACTCAATTCTCGGATGGGTTCAAAATTTGAAATTAACGTGCAAGTAAAGAGTTTTTTTTACTATTAATATAAAGAGTGATCATGTAAAAAGATGAAATGGTATGGAGTAAATTAACAAATCGTATTGACATGAGGGGTTAAAAAAGCAACGAGTTCAATTATAAATATAGGATGAAATGAAAGCCACGTTACTACAAGTATAATGGACATAAGTATTAACACACTATCTTTTGGCTTCTTTGATGACTCGAACCTACAACTTTAAGATTGTACGGTGCTTAACATCTAAACAACTCGGCTGAGAAAGGAGAAAGATTACTGAATTGTACTAAAAAAATTCTTAGAGTTTTTTATCCGTGATCAGCTACCTAAAGGTTAATATGACTTTTTGGCACATCTAGCAGTCCTCGTCAGTGACAGAAACAAGTTTTTTTTATTAAGGAATTCAAAATGTAAAAAATTAAATATGAAACAATTACAGGAGGATAAATCGAAGGAGAAAACCAAAGGAAAGACTAATGCTTTAATTTACGCTTTATTGTCATTTATAACATGTAATTCCTTTCCATTTTCCCCTACTCCATCTAGTTTTTCAAAAATTTCTTATGCATTTTAGGTAAAAAATAACTTTGAAGAAAAAAACAAAAAATAATATCTTCTTGATATCTTAAAAAAAGTCACTTATTTTGGAGAATGTTACAAAAGCTAAAATATCATTTAAAAAGAAATGAAGAAAGTACAAGATTGTATCTTCACAAAATGAAAATTTCATAAAAGTCACAAGTTGATTCCCTCCAAATAAGAAAAGATAATAAGAAGAAAGCAATACCATAACTAAGCTAAGAATTAAAATGTTACTACAATTACATATTACCTAGGTAAGTAATTGTACAAATGGTAGAAAAATTCAATTCAATGAAGATGACATTTAGTTGTCCAAAAAGAAGCCTTTAAAAATGACATTTTACAATAAAAACATGTAAGAAAAAGTATACCTTTACTACAATATAAAGGAGAGATATTTTGTTAAGCTTGGAAAATACTACAATATTAATAAAGAGTAGATTTCTTCCACTACCAAGAAGAATTGTTGCATGCTCGTTACATTTAGTGACTCAAAGAATTTCACTTCTTTTCTGTTCATCACCTTTTCGATGGCCATCTCGAATAGTTCTTGCGGTATTCTTCTTTCATATCACTAGATTAATGTAGTTATAACTCTTGTCCATAAACTGATAAGATTTTTAAAAATTTTCAATGCAGGGAATATAATGGCAGTATTTGTTGCTGCAACTATAGTTGTATGTGTTCAAAGCCAACTGATAATGGAAACACCTTATAACGCTATTGTTTCTAAAGATGGGACCGGAAATTTCAACACAATTGTTGGAGCAATATTGGCGGCCCCTGATCACAGTGTGAAGCCATTCTTCATAAAAATCAAGAAAGGCATGTATCAGGAATATATTAGAGTTGATAAAAAGAAGACTAATATAGTCTTGATAGGAGATGGGATGGATACTACGATAATAACAGGTAATAGAAGTTTTATCGACGGAAACAAAACCTATGATACCGCAACCGTTGGTAAGTCCCTCTCTCTAGATATACATGAATTTTATTAATTTTGATGAATTAAATTGTTTCTTCTTATTTAATTTGTAGGGGTTCTTGGTGATGGCTTCACAGCCCAAGACTTAACTTTTAGGAATAATGCCGGACCTATAAAGCATCAGGCAGTGGCATTAAGAGTTGAAGTAGATTTAGCATCTTTTTATAGATGTCGATTCGATGGGTATCAAGACACTTTGTATGTGAAAAGACAACATCAATTCTATCGAGACTGTGAAATCTATGGCACAATAGATTTCATATGCGGTGACGCGGCGGCCCTGTTCCAAAACTGCTTGATTGTAGCACGCGTTCCATTGGCCAAGCAATATAACACAATCACAGCCCAGAAGAGAGAGTTTGAGGACGTTCCAACCGGGATAGTGCTTCAAAATTGCACTATAAATGCTACCCGAGATAATGTCACAACGTATTTAGGTCGGCCATGGGGTATATTTTCTAGGACTGTGATAATGGAAAGTTACATCGGTAACTTGATAGATCCTAGAGGATGGGTTGAATGGATTGAATCGGCAAATAAATCTGTTAGCCGCCGGCCATATTATCTGGAGTACAAGAACAGAGGACCGGGTGCTGTCACAAAGGGACGTGTGACATGGGCATCCGTCACTAGTGATCCAGATATTGCATCAAAATTCACGGTTAGGAACTTTATAAATGGTGACCAGTGGATTCCCGCCAATATCCCTTATTACCTAGATTTATCTTGAACAACAATAAGTTTTATTGTATCCCTAGTAGTTATTATCAGATTATAAAAACAGTACTACTATGTACGTATCTTGTTTCATTTGTCAAATGAATTGATTATCTAATTTTAAAATCGGTCTTCAAGTAATTTATTGTTGCCATTGTCCAACTAATCGACTGACCATTAAATCATAAAAAAGGTACATATTTACAGAAACCTATTGTGTCGGACACCAAATAATGTGGTTAGAATGACTCTTAGGATGACCAAGAGAAACATAACTTAAAAATGATAGTCACATGTACACTTCATTTTATGCATTATAGCAGGAATTTATCACTCAAAACAATAGGGTCACGGGCTTAAACAATGAAAACAATTAGAAAAGGAAATAAGTAAGACTTAAATGCAAGCCGAAACTCTCGTCATTTTAAGCAAATATAGCAGAAACTAATAAAAGAAAAGAGCATGATATTAATAGTATTATAAATGAAAAACAAACTTATAAATGATATTAATTAATCCCTATCAATAAGTGAATTAAGACTAACTTATTTCAATGAAACAGTTGTCTTATTCCCGCCAGCATTAAGTTGTATTGTCTTCCTACTAGTTATCAGATTACGATAATAGTACTACTACGTACGTTTCTTGTTTCTTTTTTAATTTATTTCAAATGAATATGATTATCTTATTTGAAATTTCGTCTTCAAGTACTTGATTGTTGCCATTGTCCAACTAATCAACTGACCATTAAATCACCCAAAACTAATCGATTGACCGTTCAAGTATTGTGTGTATTTCTTCCATAAAATGTCATTTTCATTTTTATTGCCTTATGTGCAATTTGGAATCCATTACTTACAGAGGCAATGTGTAATTTGTAGGAACTTATTTTAATCAAGGAATAATTATAGCAATTTTTTCTGCATATGTTTCAAGTCTTTTTTGTTTGTTTCAGGGAATCAGCCGATGACTTTTATGAGTTTGGGTCTCTATCAAGTCTAGCATCATTCCAAAATTAATTTTAAGAGGGTTTGAACACCCTTTATTAGCTGACCTTTTAATTTGTATTAAGTGAATTTAATTTTTAATATATACATAAAATAAAAAAATTATTTTATATATAACAGTGAAATTGTTTTGCTCAAATTTTTATTTGTATCCGCCAGTGTAAATTAGAAGGTTGGTGACCTAGATAGTTAGGATCTTTCCTTACTTTAGTTGAACCCAATATATGTATAGTTGCAGGGATTACGTAGCACCCATGATGGCTTCAGTTGAAACTCTTTATTATATATATACTAGTAAATTTATTCGCGCTTCGCGCGAAATATTATTTTACTTAAAGTCGAGATTTGTTCCCTCTAAACAAAATAATTAAGTAAAAAAAAATTAACATTAAAGGCAAAATTGCAATCTATCCCTTAAAAGTTTATAATTACAGAAATCCCTCAAACAGATACAATAATATAAGCACTGATACATTAGTCTGATGCGCGAGATACATTAATCGTTAAATAAGATACATTACATTTTATACATGATACACTAATCTGATGCGCGAGATACAATAATATAAGCGCTGATACATTAATCTGATGCGCGAAAATGAGGGATTTTGGAGATTTGTAAAACTTATAGGAGATAATGGTAATAAGTAAACTAAAAGGTAAGATTTCTGTAATTTTTTCATTTTTTAAATCCTTTGGATATAATAATGGTATAATATTTTAAAAAGTTAAAAATTGAAATTACCATACCAAAGTTTTTAATAAAGCATTATGCTCTGTCCCAATTAACATCAATTCAAACAATTCAAACACAATGTCATTTATGAAAGAAATTCATTATTATTTAAAATAAGTAAAAAAAAATGGAATATATAAATTATTCACAATTTATTAATCAAAATTCATACGCATAAAGAAATAGTGAATAATCTTATTTTGATAACCTGTAATAATCATATACAAAAATTTCATTATCGACAACTAATTAATATTTATTAAAAGAAGGTCCTATATTTCCATAAAACATTCATGAGTCTAATAATTTCAAATGATTATAATTATCATAAAAAAATAAAATTCTTAACCTCAATAACTTATGGAGAAAATACATTTAATTTTCAAAATTCTTTTTAATTTTCAAATTCAAATATTTCAAGTTTTAATTATTCACATTTAATTTAGGTTCATACATTCCTTTATAAATTTTCATCACTTAGGAGTTTTAAATCTTTTTTAAAGTACTTGATTTTCGTATACTTTAATTTTTCTTTAAAAAAAAGTAAAGAAAAAATAACAATTCAAGAAAAAAATAATTCTTTCGGTATTTATTTCTGAAAAATATGATGTTTCTTTGTATATTATTTTATAAATCTAATTACATGTACCTTTTTAAAAAAATATTTTTTGTCTTACTTTCACATATAACCACTTAAAAATAGCCTAATTACTCTCCATAGATATAGTTTGATAATTACAATTTGTAGCTACATATTATAGGGAGGAGAGAGGCGAGCGAGAGAGGGCAAGGAATGAGAGAGCGGTGAATTGTATATGTATATCGGTTAGATAATTGTATATTACATATATGTGTGTGTATTTGTATATATGGAAAGCGAGATTGGGAGAGCGAGGAGAGGGGCAAGTAGGGGTGTGCAAAAACCGAATCGACCGATAAACCGAACCGAAAAAAATGTTATTGGTTTATTGTTATTGGGTTAACGGTTATTTAATGGTTTTACAAAAATATAATTATTGGGTTATCGGTTTGTTATTGGTTTTTTAATAATGGGTTATTGGGTTAATCGATTACCCATTAAGAATATAATAATATTTTTTAGTTATATA